>NW_027273883.1:17677500-17760000 GCF_046630095.1 Trachinotus anak | reverse complement strand
GGGCAGCTAGCTTTCAAATCTCCTTTCAAAACTCATAATTCACCTCATAATTCAGAGAACATAATTCACTGTATTAAGTCAGGAGTCATAATATAGAGGCACATCGGAATAGCTTTACCGTGAGCATTCATTTGGTGTCGAGTCCCTCACACAATGCTACATTAGGCCTCTAATGTGAAGAGGCTCCCAAAGGGTTCATTAAAATGAAAATGGTCTGAGAGGGCGTGTCTAAGTGTGTGCCCGTACAGCTTGTGTGCACATCTGAGTGTGAAGGTGAGAGATCTGTGTGGGGATGTTTCTGTGTGTGTGTATTCATGCATGTGAATGCTTCTGTCCGCTTGTGTGAATGAAAAATATCAGCCAATTCAGAAGATGGAGTTTTCACTCGGTTGTGGGTATTTGGTAGTTTGTCACTGTTCCAGAGGCCCAGTGGGGAGCCAGGAAACTGTCATATACCTCTCAGTGTCTCTGGAATGTAAACGGCTAAAAGAAAAAAAATGAAGTGAGATCAAATTAAAAACAAAAGAATATATACATAATAAATGAAGGAATGTCTTAATGAAAGGATAAAATTACAGATTCTGTCAAGTCTCATGTCACATAGGGAGAAAATATTCACTTTTAACAGCCACATGGTCATCTGAGTCTTGAGAACAATTACATTGGCCTGTCTCCTTTTTATTTATTTATTCTACTCTTTAATGGATGCATTTTGAGGTATTCATTAAGCCACAGAAGATGCAAAAAAACGAATGTACAATTTATGTTTTTATAAATTTAAATTTCCCGAAATATGTTCTTTGTAGCTGGATGAAACCAACTATTTAAAAAAAAGAAGGTCTGATGTGCAATTTTGCGTCTCTGTCTGTATTTATAAGATCCATTATTGGAATGAATTGCTTCGCATGACAAAGGCTGAGCAAAACGTTGAGTGAAATTCCTCCTTGTTTGCAACATTATAGTCATTACACCACTGCTTCACAGAGCTAACTGTGCAGAGTGTGAATGGCATATCTGATGTATCTCTGCTAAAAGTGAGATGAGCTAGAGAGGATGTTTAATGGACAAGTGCTATTTCATTCATCTGAGCCTGACTGAGTGCTATGTACGAGGAGGCTACTTTCACGACTCATTTACTGAGTCTGCTATCATGAGAGATTCAATCGCAAACAAAGGCTCGCACAAGTACGTGCACAAGGTATCTGCGTGCACACACACCTTATATAATCAGATGACCAACTTTTGCACTTTTGACAGCTGCTGAGTAATTCATCAACAGGCGGCAGACAGAGAGATGGATAGATTGATAGACAGAGAGACAAAAAATAATAAGCTATAAAATAAAGCTTGTGGTGTGAAGAGAAAAAACATCAGCAAAGTGAGGAACAAAGAAGTAGCATTGTTAGAGGAACTACTCAGAAAGGAGCCACTGAAGGCACGATGCAATCAACTAAAATGTCAGAGACAAGTGGCCCATGAGAGGCGACTGGGCCTCTAACTGCCTCAATCAGCAAATGGTGCTATGAAGCTGTCTACATCTGTCAGGAAAAAAGGCTGCATAGGAAGAAATTGTATGTTCTTGTGTTAGAGACAGAGGGAGACAGAGCAAAAGCCTCGATCTGAGTGAAAATGTTTGAGAGAGGGTGATCTTTTAGGGGAAGTGGAGAGGTTACTTGGCCTTTTCAGCTTCAATCACAGCCATTTGGTATGATGCCGTTATATAAGCGCTGGTGTGCTTCAAAAGGAAAGACAGTGGGACATAATTTGGCCTTTCTTTAAAATGACGAATTAATCTACTTCGGAGATTTGGCCTTCATCACCATCATCATCATTACACCGCTCTTATACCTGAGATAACCTACGTCATGAGAAAAACTGGAGAAAATGGACAGAAGATAAAAAATAAAGTTTGAAGGTTTAAATAGTAAAAAGAAGAATATGCAGAATTACAGGAAAAGAACTGGAAAGAAAAAAGTTGGTAAAAATAAGTAGCATATGGACAAAAGCTAAGCAAACACATTTTTGTTTGGAGTTGGGCACACAATCATGGCCATTAAATAAAAAGTAGGACTAGAAAGAAGGAGGAAAGTGGGGAGGAAGAGAAGGAGGACGTGAAGAGGGGCTTGCAGGGAAGAGGAGAAAGGGTAAATGGGGGACAGGAGCAACAAAAGACAATGATAAGTTAAAGAAGAGCACGCTTATCTGTCTTTATGTAGGTTAATTGACTGAGGAATTAAAGCAAAAAAAGCTATAATTCAATTCAATGCATGGACGTTAACAATAAAAGGGCCAGCAGCATATGAAATGATTCTTAACATCTACACACACACAGACTAAGCTGGTGTGTCGTCCTAGTATATTTCTAATTATCAGTTAATTGTTATTCTCTATCATTAGGAGGGTGGTTTTTTAATTGTAATGTAGCCAAGCAGAAAGCCTACCTATACATGTGGGGGACAATTAGCCACCTCCATTAACCCCTGGTTAATTACAACCTCCATTGCTGCTTCCCACAGCACTTTTCTCACTCCTTTTTACCCCTCATCTCTATCCCTGGGCCTTCATCCCCATTTTTCTTCCTCATTTCTGCCCTCATTTCATCATCTATGATCTCCAGGATTCCTTGATTGTATGATGTAGAAGTATATCTGTTGTTAACTCCACCGGCCTTTTTCCCCCCACTAAAAAGTTTACTTTCTAGGTTATCATTGCCCTATTTCAGCCCTCCATGTCCTCCGTTTCTCTCCTCTATACTTCCAAATGAAGTTCCCGAGGAATGAGACTGAGACAAGGAAGGCAGTAATATATGGATTAGAAAAAAAGAAAAATAAACCAAAACATTTAATAAAAGAATAATACCTAATTCATGTCTTCATCACTTTAACCCAAAATCTATCCATCCAATTTTACTTTTCTTGTAGTGCTCCTCCTTCATTTATCCTCTTAAATTGCCTTCTCAAAAGTAATGTGCAGCCTTATTGCTGAGGTCAATCCTATATAGGGCTTTTTGGCCATGCAATGAGTTTACAGCTACACATATACCACTTTTCAAACAGCCAATGTGCATATGATGCAGGTCTACTGATGCACACTCAACCTATATTGGGCTTATTCATTTAGACTCTGCAGTGTAATTCCATACACTTCACTAATATAATTACACAGAATTATATAATGTAAGTACAAAATAACAGTTTCACTCTGTCTATGCGCTCCCTCTATGTGGTGTTATCCAAGTACATGAAATGTGTGACACCTATTTACCCATGTGCAAGCATTAAAAAGTGGGTATGCAACATTAGGCAACATGAACGTCAGAGTTGGATTATTACTCTTGAAAATCTTCAGTATGTGTAGAGAGAAGTTCATTCAATGCAGAAACATTGTAAAATAGAGGTTTATTGAGGTCAGATGTGTACCCCACATCAAAAATGAAAACAAAATATGTTTCATATTTTAGAGTCTTGAAAGTATCCAGCATTTACCTTAATGACAGCTTTGCAAAAATATTTTACTTAACCAGCCTCATGAGGTAGTCACCTGGAATGCTTTTCAATTAACAGGTGGGCCTTGTGAAATGTTAATTAGTGGAATTCCTTGCCTTTTTAATTTGTTTGAGAACATCATTTGTGTTGTGCCTTGGTAGTGTTGGTATACAGTAAATAGCCCTTCTGAACTGTACTAATCCATATTATCTCAAGAACTACTCATCTATTTAAAATGACAGTGCTTCATTACTTTAAGACAAGGTCAATCAATTCGGTAATCTGCAAGAACTTTAAAGTGCAGATGCAAAAACCATCAGACGCTATGATGAAATTGGCTCTTATGAGGATCGTCCCAGGAAAGGAAGACCGTGACCTACCTCTGCTGCAGAGGATAAGTTCATTAGCATTACCAGCCTCAGAAATCGCCAATCAACAGCTCCTCAGATTAGAGCCTACATGAATGCTTCACAGAGTTCAAGTAGCAGACACATCTCAACATCAACTGTCTGGAAGAGACTGCGTGAATCAGGCCTTCTGGTCAAATTCTTGCAAAGAAACCATGTCTTTGTGAGACGCAGGGAGGGAGAACGGTTTGTATCTGCATGTGTGCTTCCCACCATGAAGCATGAAGAGGAGGTGTGATGGTGTGGGGATGCTTTGCTGGTGACGCTGTTGGTGATTTATTCAAAATCGAGGGCACACTCAATCAGCATCACTACCACAGAATTCTACAGCGACATGCCATTCAATCTGCTTTGTGCCTCGTGGGACCATCCTTTGTTTTTTTTAAACAGGACAATGACTCCAAAACACCCTTTCAGGCTATGTAAGGCCTATCTAACCAAGAAGGAGAGTGAAGGATCACTGTATCAGATGACCTGGGCTCCACTAACTAAACCCAGCTGAGATGGTCTGGGATGAGTTGGACCACAGAGTGGAAGAAAATCAGCCAACAACTACTTAACATATATGGGGACACCTTCAAGACTGTTGGAAAACTTTCAGGTGACTACCATATGAAGCAGGTTGAGAGAACTTCAAGACTGTGCAAAGCTGTCATTAAAGCAAAAGGTGGCTACTTTAGAGAATCTAATCTTTTTTTGTTTAGTACATTATCCCATATGTGTTATGTCATAATTTTGATGCCTTCGGCATTGAATTAGGTGTGTCCAAACTTTTTACTGGTACTGTACATCTACAGTAATTCCTATTTTCTTTTTTGTATTATGAAATACAATGGCAGATTTCAGCCTAACATTTTAGTCTTAATGATGTGTGAGTATTGTTTTCCTTTTTATATATAATCATAAACTATTATGTCCCTGGTATATCCTGTGAGTCTGTGGGTATATTAAAATCGTTGACATTTGTGAAAATCTGCTCATTTTAGAGGTTGATGTACCAGTAAGTGTTCTTAAATTCCCCTTCTCATACAAACACCCCCCATTGCCCCTAATTTCAGAGCATTCACAGAGAAAGGATTGCAAAAAAGAAAGATTTAAATGATAGAATATTTATGTTTGACAGACAGGGGAAGACATGGACAAAAGAGAGAGAGAAAGAGAGAGAGAGAGAGAGAGAGAGAGAGAGAGAGAGAGAGAGAGAGAGAGAGGATAACAATGTCCATTGTTCCATTAGAGGAGACAATAATGACTGATAAAATGAGGTTGCTAAAGAGGACACAATGGTCCTTAATTGACTCATTAGGGAAAGAAGAGAATGAACTGCACTAATGAATGGAGTATGAGCACCGCAGCTTAACTGCTGGGTAAGCAAAACAGAAAGACATTTAGTTTATTAAATCTAAGCAAAGCAATTTTATTTGTTCACCGAAAGAGATAGCACAAGAGACTATGCAGACAAAAACAAAACAGTGAAAAGGAAAAACTCTAGAGTTCATAAGTATTTTAGTTTTATTCATCACTGATGTATTATTATCTTTGATGGTGTCCTGAGTGAAATTGGAGGCACATATGTGTGCATGTTTGCATGATTTCATGTGTGTGTGTGACTGCATTTTGTGCATACCTCTAGGTGTTCCAGGATATATGGTGGGTTGGTCATACCCAGCCTCAGCATGGCTCCTTCAGGAATCACCTCCACCAATCGCCAAAGCAATGTGGGCAGGTCAGTTCCTATGTCTCTACCATAAGCTCCTGTGTCTTCACTGGTCAACCAGATCTCACATACTCCCTCTGGAAAGAGTCATACACGTACAAACACAAAACAAAGAAAATACAAACTTAATAATTCATTTAGGCTATTGTTCATTTAGACTTTTTTGTTACATTTAAGAGTAACAAACTGGAGCATTTTGTGTCAATACACTGCAGATGTGCAAATCTATTTTGTCAACTGAGGACAAAACACTGTTCCTATCGATTATCAGGTAAGATTTCCCATACAGTATGCTTTTCAAAGACCAAACCTAACCCTAACCTCTGAGAGTGAGAGCTGGGACCTTCTCAGCAAGCAAAAGTCTGCACAAACTAGTTTGTTTGGAAGGAATGTATCTGGGTAGTTAGCATGAGCAGCACATGCAGGCACAGCTTAAGTCAACACCACCTGCAGACAAGAGACAGTAGAGGAGATAAGAACATGACAACCAGGCCCCAGTGATTGTCACACACTGAACCCTCCATGAAGGTTCCACATCCTGACTGTTGTTGACTGCTGTGAACAGACTATTTCAATTAGAAAATGACAATGGCTGGTTTCAAACTAGCAACCATACTGTATTAAACTGTTTCTGGATGACTGCCTAAAGTCTAGTAGTGTGATGAACTTTGAAAAATGGCGTCCGCACATATCTGTGCATACAGGACATCTTATTGTATGTACAGTGTAACTGTAACATCCATTCTTAAATACCCAAGAGTACACTCTTTACTGTGACTATAGCTACTGTTACACTTAAGGGAATCTCACATTTACATTCCATTAATTGGATTCAAGCCCACCTAACCTAATGCAAGGTAGTGAATGCAAAGCCTTTAGACTGAAGCCAGGGAGAGCTATTTGATTCACACCATTATTTTGATGGTCAACTTAATGTGGTTATTCTAGCTTTCAATGTTTATATTTCTTTATAAGTTCACACTTACAAAATAAGGTCTTTTTATGCTTTATTGATTTGTTTTAAAGTATCTGGGCTATTATCTCATTCCCTTTAATCTGCCTGAGCCAAAATTCTGTCTCTTGTATTGGTTTATTGATGATTTCAACCACTTCAGTGACTGTTTTGCACAATTAGCTTTTTTCCCCCAAATAAATACGTAACACTTGTTCACCACTAAGACAGCATCATAAAATTAAACATCATAAATGTATCAATATGGGAAGATTTATCATGACACCAATTCTTGCCCCATCGCTGAGCTCAAGCTACAAAGCAAGCAACACAGCAGCTTCTCTCAAATATTTTCATCACATCACCTTTAGCAGTCTTTTGTTGTCACTGTCTAAATGCTCCAAGGCTTCGGTAGAGCCCAGCTCATGACAGTCACTGACAAGTATTAAAAATACTCGCCTTATAAACATGCATTCAAGGAATGTGAAGGTCATATGCAGCAGGAGGGGACGACTACTGCCTTCATGCTAAATTAAAGCAACGCTCACTGCTAGAGCTTAATGATCTAACTGTCATTTGGCTGTAGGTCTGGAAATGGTTGAGTGTCTGCTTAAGTTATGGGTTAAGACATATCATATCATGCAGACACACAAAAATACGTTTGCACTTGCAGGAGCACAACCTCAGGTACACACACACACACACACACACACACACACACACACACACACACACACACACACACACACACAAAACCACACAACCATCATTATCATTAGCTGTGCAGAGACAGACAGAAAGATGCATGTGGTCATTCAGAGAGTAAATATGATGTTTGGCTAATTGGATAGCGTGTGTGTGTGTGTGTGTGTGTGTGTGTGTGTGTGTGTGTGTGTGTGTGTGTGTGTGTGTGTGTGTGTGTGTGTGTGTGTGTGTGTGTGCGCGTGGAAGAGAGAGAGAGAAACTGTGTGTTTAAAGGCATGCATGGGCCAGATAGATTAAAGATGATGACAGTATAATTGTCCGGAGTGAAAGAGTTTCCAAAGCTCATCATCATTGACATCAAGATGCACTAATGATTTCTGGAGCCAGCCACCAAAAACATTCATCAATCACATGTGATCAGATCTAAAGGCAAACACACCCTCTATGAGAATGCATTCAGGGTATGATGTTCATTTGCTTCAGTATGGAATTAATTTCACCTTGGTCCAATACTCAATAATAGCCTAGTTTATTAAAGGTTCTTTATTATTATTATATTATATATTATTATGATTTTCAAATTGTCAACAAAATATCAAAATATATTTTCCCTTGTTTTTTTTACCAGCACCTGGTGGTAAGTAATGCGTTATTACTGCCAGAAGGTGGCAGTTTGCCAACCGCCATTGAGCAACAAAAAAAGAACTCGTTACTACCAGCACCAGTAAAACGTGTGCTGCTGCGAGATTATTGTACAAACAGGAGAAATATGCAAAGCCAAAGACTACCACAGTCAATAAAAGTTCTGTGCGGAACACCTTCGAAAAAGTAAAAGGAAATGTGGTTAAAACGCTGCCGGGTAAAGCCAGCCTGATAGCAAAAAGGAAAAAAATACAGTGAAAAGCATAGAGAGTGGGGTATCTTCAAAGAATGGTTCATCGAATAGTTCCCAGCGAATATCAAATAGTATTTTTGCTCATTTAATTTATTTTACTTAGAACATAGGCTCTGTTTTAGCAGTGTCTCCCTTCACAGATATAGATAAGAGCTACTCATCTATTGTTGGCCACTGGGCACCTTTACTGGTGGACCTGGAGGTTGAGCTCGATACAAAGATGTGTTATTATCAGCAACCGTTGTTTGGGAATTAATGAGTGTCTCTGTTTAGCAACATAAATGCCATGGTTGATTTGCTGCTGTATTTTTCCCCATAATATGTGACACATTTTTCAGTTTTTTTAGCCTGGAGGAAGGTGGTGACAGCACATTCCCAGGGCAGCTAATGTCAGCTTGTTTGGGCTCAATTACACCAATCCCTCTGCCAAAGTCTACCTCTTGTCTGCATCATCTGTGTCCCAGGAGTGGATGTATCCCTACACCCATCACACCAGCAGAATAATTTTCTACGTCACAGTTCTGTCCTGCAATAATATTGTAAGTGACCTGCATTAAATTGGCCTGGTAGGAGTTAAATGGATTCCTTCCAAAACAGCATTCCTGTGATTCTATTCACATAATGCTGCCAAGATAATAACCTTGTGTATTGTCTGCTATCAAATAACTCTTGTGATTCCTGTGTTAATTATGTTTTGAATAGGGTGACGCTTTGGAAAAGTCTCAGGTGTTTACTCAAGGCCGCAGTCATACATAGATCTCCTGATAAACCCAATAACCCGCCCAGTAATTTGCTGCTTTGGCTTGCTCCACAGTCCCTTTTGTATTAGCTGTGCCAATGGTATTATTGTTGGCCAGAGACAGACAGAAGGTGGCCGTTTCATCAGGAAATGTTAGCTTGTTCTCCCTCCTCTATCTGTTCTGATACAAACTGCACAGCTGCTTCCTCTGGCTTTGGTATGTGTACAGTGGAGAGAGGGGTCGCGGTGGTACAGATCTGTAATGTGTCTAATGTGTCCATGTATCAGCGTGTGAAGATTCAAACAAAAGAACTCATCAGGACAAGAGTATGTCTCAGAGAAATCATGTAATATTATAATAATAATGTACAAGGGGAGTTATCGCAACAATGTTTATATACATATTTTGTAACATATTTATATATTTTAATTATTCTATTCTTTATTCATTTCAATATACTGCTAAGAGGATTGCTGCCAAACATGATTATGATGTGTATTTATATGCAATGGCAATAAAAAAAATCTATTTATAATTGCTTGTACTTTTAAGAGCATCTTTAAATTTGTAATAACTTGTGAGAATGAAGGCCTTTAAAACCAACTGAGTTAGCCAAATAGTGACGTAGACAGCAGATTATGACGAGCTAATAATAATAATGTGCCCTGCTGAAGTGTCCCTGAGCAAGCAAGACATGAGGTGTGTACCTGTTCAGGTGCTGTTCTGTAGTTCACTTCTGACCCTGATAAAAATAACTAAAGTCGAATTTCAGAATACAAACAGAATATGAACAATACTAATGCGTTATTGTTAGTTATTAAGCAAAACAAATGAAATAAAATCAGGACAGGCAAGTTTCCATTCTACTTTGACCTGTGTGTGCTACATTACCAACCCTCAACCTAACCTTTCCTTCTCCATGTCACTTAGTGATGTAGTTTAATGTCAGAACAGCTATAAACATGGGTGGGGAGCAGGGCATTTTTCCTAAAAGCTATTAACATTCACTTAACTCTGACATAGTAGAGCACAGACAGCCATAGGGAGGAGTGAACAAAATGACAGGAGAGGAAGGTGTTAAAAATGGAAAAAAAAAAAAAAAAAAAAAAAAAAGTGGGTCCTGCCTTGTTTAGGGTTGGAGCATTCAGGGATGGGATTATTGATAGGTAAAGAGACAGAGACAGAGAGCTCACGCACAAAAGGAAACAGCTGTGTGTTTATCTAAGCCACTTTTGTCTTTGTCCAAGAATAACACCATCAACATGCCTGACAAATGCCATACACATATCAAACAATCATCACTCCAACTCGTTGCCAAATACTTTGCTGTGTGTGTGTGTGTGTGTGTCTGTGTCTGTATTTACTTAAGAACGCCCTCTAACCTGACTTGAAGAGAGTTGTAAGAGTGGTGGCTCTGCTGGTTGTTTCAATACCTGTCTGCTTGAAGAAACAAAAAACTGAACCCAGCACCAACCCAAAACTCATGTAGAGAGTCAGATTATAACATCTCCTGCTCAGGATGAATTTGACTTAGTCACAAGGATGTAAGAAAACTGGTGGCTTTGGTTTATGCTGGTTTTCTCTAACAGTTCATTTTAGATGGACCTGTTTGGGATTGATATATGCCCTCAGTAAAAAGTGACTTTTTTTTAACTTCTATTTATAGAAAGATCTGAATTCAGTCATACAGGAGCCTAAAGTCAAATGTAAACTTGACAGTATTCCTGTCTTTTGAGATGTAATTCAACATTCAATGTAATAAAATGTTGATATACAATTTTGGTGCTAAATATTTTACCTTTCATTTGCTCATCATCACCAATAAGATACTGTTTCCAAGCTACCACTTCCTTTTAGCTGCAATACTTAAAATCACACTAGTACACTTTTACTGTAGCAGACATGCATGTATGATTACACTGTTTACATCTGGCCCTGTGTCCCTGCTCCGCCCTTGGATAAAAGGATGGGAGGAGTGGGGGGAGCAAAGAGATGAGGGCTTTGAAGTGGTTGCTTTGAAGAAGTGTGACAGAACCAATTGATTCAGGTGATTGGGAGCTTTAGTAAAAGCCACTGGTGAAACGGTTAAAGGGTAAATCATAAATGAGACACAGACAGCACAACATGACCACACATTTTCATGACATGCTTGTTTCTATCAGTTGGCAAATGCAAAATGATTCCTTCAAAAGTGCCACATTTTACATTATTTGTGTCTGTGTCATTTCAGCACTGCTTTAGTGTTTCCTATAACAAAATAGTCTTTTTTCACAGCGACAGCAATGTTTTTAGCCTAGCATATCATGTTATTAGCCTTGCAGACACTGTGTCTATGGCACAATGTCTGTAGTACTAAATGGAAAACATTTGTGGGATATGTGTTGAGCACATTTTTGTAAACTGTTTAGGTCGTCAACCAAATTACTACCATTGTCTCCTTTATAAGCACCTGCGACAACCAGCATTATCATTACCAACACACTAAAACATTAACACATTTGATCATATTGGTCTCTAGGCCATGTTTAATGTGTTTGTTTTGATGATTGTATGTTGTGAGACTATTTGTGTGACCTTTGTGTACGTAAGAAAATTAAAGATTTTTATAGACGGGGGCAGCAATGCCACTAGGTTTTATACATGTTTTAAGACTGACTTTACAAAACTCCATCATGTATCCAATAAATACACTATTACTTATTTGCATAAGTGCATCTGTTTTTGTGTGTCTGTATCACATGTTTGTGCCCAAGTCGGCACTGTATGTATTCAGTACATGAACAGACACCAAACAAGTTACCCTTTTAGCCCCAGCGTACATATATGGGCTCAGTATTCCCACTTATCTTAATCTCGTTGGCATGATATACATTTTGATTGGCTGCCACAGGCTATAATGTTTAACAGATTATAGATTAGATGCACATAAAGATGATCCTATTAAACTGCATTTAAAACCTATTTTCCATAACACAAGACAACACATTGCTAAGCATGTTAAAGTACATAGATGAAGAGAGCGTGAAAAAGAGTGAGAGGGAACCAGCATTGTTTTTTTGTTGGCATTTTATATTTCAAAAAACTGTTTTGAAATTTTTACACTTTTTTAGTATTTGGTCACTTACATTTTACTGGATTTTTAATACACTTTAATGTGACTGCTGGATAGTCTGAATATACACATGTCTACTGCCCTTAGGCTGCTGCACCTTAAAATATAAGCACACACTCACGCTCCCTCATGCATTATGGCAGCTTAATGTATACAACATGCTTAGCAATGTGTTTCTTTATGTCATGGAAAATAAGGATTTAAAGTAGTGTAATAGGATCATCTTTATGTGCATGTAATCTGTAATCTATTAAACATTACCGCCCAGGCAACCAATCAGGATGTGCATGATATTATTTACAGTAATAACAGCTTAGATCCTTTGGAGCATATTTACTCTTTAACTCGAGAGATTTTAACAGATCTCATTGCACATGCACTGTCAAATGCATTTGCTTTTAATGCTGTTATTCTTAGTGTTTTTGTGCATATCTTGTCAATATATTCATCTGACTACTTTAAAACCAGTAAAAAACAATGCACTTTATATACCTGTTAGTGAAAACTGTTATTTAGCCTATAAGGTAGCACTTCTGGTTTACAGTGGAACACAATCTGTTTAAAACAGAGCTGGTCCACCGACATCAATGCCCATACTACCACACATTAATTTAACTGTATAAATTCAGTATCATATTTTACTGGCTAGCATATGTTTAAAGTTTTGCAGTAGTTGATTCAGCACATACATTGTTAGTAATCTTATTTACTCTGTTCAGCATACGCCTAATTTATAGGACGAAAAAAAGGTTTGTTGTTATGTTATGAAGCAATTCTAACAACAGTAATATAATATACACTATTTGTAGCTTGGAATAACATGTAAAAACTGCACTCTCAGCAAATGACAATGACATCAGGTCATGGCAAAATTATAACAGTTAAAAACTAATGAATGCCACATAAAAGCATATTTACTGTTGGGTGACTTGCACTGCCGACTGCAAGTCAGCATTAAATTACTCATTTAAAAACATCATCATCATCAACACATAAAACTGAGCAAGCAAAACTGAGACACATGCATTCACTAACTGATGCTTGGAACCATCAATTCATTTATTCAACATGAGTCAAACAACAAGTTAAGATCGGGAAGGGATATGCTATATATATCCTTATTTATATAAACTCTTTCAAGAAGGACTCATGAAGAACATGAACATGAAGAGAAAACACACACACACACACACACACACACACACACCTCATCTATAATCATGCAACACTTTTTACAGTACCACTGACTGGAAGGCCTGTCTGACCTTCAACCACATTAGCCCCTCCCCTGTCCTCCCCCATCAGCCAATCCCCTCTGGCTGTCTGCCTCCACAATAAACCTCCCCACCCACCACTAGACACCAAAAGAATTCTGGGGCAGATGTCAACAACAGCAACTGAAGAAATGAAATGATGCATTTGGAGGGAGAGAGACAAAAGTGAAGGATTGTGGGTACTGAGTCAGGCCAAAATAGGAGAAGAGGGATTCAGAAATATTACAGTAAATGTTATTAAAGAAAATCTTCCAAAAGTTGCAATAACTGTATCAAGTATCAACATACATATTAACTATTTTTACATTTAAAAATGTAAACAATATACACACCACAGAAATGCTGTTTTCATGAATTTACACCCAGTGTGATATTTCCAATGATTTTCGTTTACTGAAATGATTAACTGCAACACAGTTCATACTGGTGTACTTTTCATTCTGTGAATACCATCCACCTCTGCATGACATGCAACTGATATTAGCTGACATGAAACAGTAATGATAGCTTGTCCAATATAAAGAAATCCCTCCAAGATTCTTACCATTTCTCTTTAGGTTCATATTCACCAGCTCTCATTGAAATTCTTCAATTTTGCTAATCTTTGGTTCACAGGCATGTTGGAAATAAACACTTTTACACACACAAGCGGCTACACATTAATACACATACACACACAGACACAAGCCTTCCTTTAATCCCTGCCACACACATTCTCACACATTCACACACCCTAACTCACACACAAACACCACACACAGAGTTTAATTGCAGTAATTAAGCAGCTTAATTTAGAGGAACAACTGTTGATGTGGTGTGTGGGCATCTTGGCAGGTAGCATCATCATCACGGATTAACCCAACACACACACTAGTACATGCAAATATTCTCTCTCAGGCATGTTTACACGAAATAAATGCATGTGTGTGTGCACATCAACGTGTACATGTTGCACGTGCACTAGATGTGTGCATGTGCACGTGGATGTATGTTTGCATATGCACGGCTTTAATGAACAGCCTACAGAATCCTTTAAACAACAACATGTCCGCTTTAACCTAGTTTCACATACTTTCTGAACTACAGGCATGACCCTCTGTGCATGAGACAGAATGTCTGCATATATCAAAGCTTGTACATGTGTGTATAAGTACATGCACGCACAATGTATGTGGTACATAAGAAAAACATGCCATAGCATATATGGGTCAGACATACTGTATGGAGATATCAAAGTAATTGGCAGAGGGGTTCCAAGTACCGTGTGTATGTGTAAAGTATGTATATATGTGTGCGTTTATGGGCTTGTGGCGATATGAATGTGTTGGGAGTAATTGGGAGAGAAATAAGACAATACGATGATGATAAGAGAAGTTGCATCCCCTCTTTCATCTTTTCTTGTGTGTATGTGCGTGTGTGTGTGTGTGTGTGTGTGTGTGTGTGTAGACAGCATCTCATGAAGCTTCCAAAGCAGACTCACTGCTGCATGTACAGTGGGGTAAAAAGTCTGAGGCCACTTTCACCTAAGAGCCCCTAGCATTGCAAACCAGTGGAAACTTCCTGTGAACTCAGAGGAGTTACATGGAACTAATGGACAGGAAAGATGAAGGAGGGGATATCAATTGATTGTATATTGATGTTACTGATAAGCTGTTCCACTGGAAATAGCAAGTTTCAAAGTGTTAATTTATTTTTCTTGCTTCAAGCAAAGTAACACAGCCACATTACAAAGCACACAGATTTAAATAATATATGAATAAAACCTAAAAAAGACACAAGTTGACAATAAATGCTCTGAACCTTAGGAGGCACCAGATAAATTTCCATTGTTACGCAGATGACACCCAGCTGTACTTATCCATGAAGCCAGGTGAGACTAACCAGGTAGGCAAGCTTCAGGTGTGTCTTAAGGACATAAAAACCTGGATGACCAGTAATTTCTTACTCTTAAATTCAGACAAAACTGAAGTTATTGTAATTGGCCCAAAACACCTCAGAGATACACAATGTGATAATATACTGACTCTGGATGACATCACCTTGGCCTCCAGTGCTACAGTCAGAAACCTTGGTGTCATTTTTGACCAGAACTTGTCCTTTACTTCACATATAAAGCAAGTCTCTAGGACAGCCTTCTTCCACCTGCGCAATATTGCTAAAATCAGACCCATTCTGTGTCTAAAGGATGCTGAAAAACTAGTTAATGCATTTGTTACCTCAAGACTGGACTACTGTAACTCTTTATTGTCAGGATGTCCCAAAAATTCAGTAAAAAGCCTCCAATTGATCCAAAATGCGGCAGCACGAGTACTGACAGGAACTAGGAAACGAGATCACATCTCTCCTGTGTTAGCCTCTCTGCATTGGCTCCCTGTAAAATCCAGGATAGAATTTAAAATCCTCCTCCTCACCTACAAAGCCATTAATGGTCAGGCACCATCGTACCTTGGAGAGCTTATAGTTCCCTATTTTCCCAATAGGACACTTCGCTCTCTAAATGCAGGTCAACTTGTGGTTCCCAGAGTTTGTAAGATTAGAATGGGGGACAGAGCCTTCAGCTATCAGGCTCCTCTCCTGTGGAACCAGCTCCCAGTGTGGGTTCGGGAGGCAGACACCCTCTCTACCTTCAAGATCAGGCTTAAAACTGTCCTGTTTAGTAAAGCTTATAGTTAGGGCTGGCTCCGGTATGTCCTGACCCATCCCTTAGTTATGCTGCTATAGAGCTAGACTGCTGGGGGATTCCCATGATTCACTGGGCGCTCTCTCTCTATTTCTGTCTCTCTCCCTCTCTCTCTCTCGATTACTTTATGCCATTAACTTTGTATTTTTTTCTCTTCTCTTCTCTTTGCTTCTCCTCTCTCTCCCTCTCTCTGTCCTCATTCTTAAGGTATCTCTGCCTCGGGAGCAGCAGGATCCAGATCCACCACTACTCATCTTTACTATTAACCACTGTTACCTGTCATTATTATTGATAACACCATTACCTACACAGCTCTTCCTGGTCTCTCTCTCTCTCTTTTCTCTCCTCTCTCCTCCCCCCACCCCCTCTTTTTATCTTCTCCTAAACCCACCCGGTCGAGGCAGACGGCCGCCCACCCTGAGCCCGGTTCTGTTGGAGGTTTCTTCCTGTTAAAAGGGAGTTTTTCCTCCCCCCTGTCGCCAAGCGCTTGCTCGTTGTGGGAACTGTTGGGTTTTTTCTCTGTAACAATGTAAGGTCTTGACCTTACCCTGTAAAGTGCCTTGAGATAATGTATATTATGATTTGGCGCTATACAAATAAAATTGAATTGAATTGAATTGAACCTGCTTTTTGCAGAATGAGTATGACTAACCCTAGGAAATATACATTAAATAAAAATATGTATAATGTGTTTGCAAAACAACTTTCATTTAATAATTCCTTTTCATGGGAACCAAACATTAGGAAAGTTACAGATTCCACTGTATATTTATTTTTAGCCCTTATGTGACAGTAAAGTTGTATTTCTAATTTCCTGCCCTGACTCCATAAGAAGTCCAACAGAAAACAAGAAATTCAGGGTGTACGCCTCTTGGCTTTATGTCACTGCTTTCAGTGTGTAGGAATAAGAATAGCATAGGAGATAGACAATTTTTTGCTACTTTTTACCGTTAACCAATTCCCCCGCACATGATACAGGAAGAAACACAAGTACACAGTGTAGAGGCAAGTAAATGTAAAAAGTTTTACAGCCATTATCATGGTTTGCCCAGACCTATAAAGGCAATGAAGCCCAGTGGTTAAGAGTGTTGCTTCACAGTTAGCATGGGTGTCCTTCATGTGCTAGTGATACACTGACAGCCTGTCCACGTCTTGGCCTGCCTTTCACCCAGTGCATGCTGGGATATACTCCAGCCCCTGCCTTCTGAGCAGCACAAGAAGGTCTATAAATTGGACGGGTGGATAACATATGACTTGGATGCAAGTTGGTTCATCACCTCAGTTATTAGATTACTTCAATTTGAATGTATGCGCAAGGCCTAACTGTGTAGGTCCATAACAATAGTGAGTCAGCTATTACAGAGCAACATCCCAAAAACAGGTGAAAAAAACTGATGGATAATAATTAACAAACAGTAGATAATAATTGTGAGAGAGTGTGTGAGGACTCTTTACAGAGAAGGATTTTTTAAAGGGTGAGACTAATGATATTAGGGATTTTGTCAGCAATCAACAAGCCTTGTTATCTGCTCTCATTAAGAAATGCTCTCATTAGTGTCGCCTAACAAGCAATGAATGGAATCAAACAGGAAAGTGAAGTAAAAGATGCAGCTGTCACAATAGATCAAATTTACCTGTTGATAAGTTGTATGTTAATGTGATCCAAAGACAACTGTCCCGGAGTTGAAAGAGAATATCGAGCAAATCCTCACATTTGAAAGGTTGTCATCAGGTTGTCAAAGGTTTGATAAATGACTTAAAGGTTGAACTGAGTATCAAAATTGTCACCTGTTGATCTACTGATTATTCTGATCTTTGCGGGGCTCATTGAAATGCTTGAAAAAAAGAAAATATTGCAGCATGTTACTGTGAATTATATCATTGTATGAAGCAGGAGTTATCTATCAAACAGGGATTATCCATAATGTCTTGGGATTTGACCCAACATCAGTCTATCAAGATAATGAACTTGTACTGTACGTCATTAAAAGCACATGAGTTGAAGCCGAAGGGAGGATGAATGGCTGATGGGGTGCTTGAATTAGAGGACAAGGAGGCTGAGACACAGAGACTGTGAGGGGGGAGGGAGGGAGGGAGAGTGTCAGAGGAAGCTATAGGGGGCAGATCCCATGTCTGTATGCTTCAGAGACCTCAAGAACTGCAAGGCACTAAGGGCATTAGGCACGCACGCACACACAGACACATATACACATGTACAACTATACACACACACGTCTCAACAGTGATATGGAAATAAGCTCCTATTAAAAAGTCATCGAGGTGGTAATGGTTAATATCAGCTGTCAAAGAAGTCAAGGCAGTGGACACACACACTAAAACACATGATCACAAATATTCTCATAGACACACAAGATTCACACACACTCACACACATATACAGTATTACACTTGTGTTATTAATCAGACATAATAAGGTTTAGCCCCTAATTCAAGGCTGTTGACCTAATTTCTTTACGTGCTGTGTGTGTGTGTGTGTGTGTGTTTGCGCGTGTGTGTGTGTGTGTGTGTGTGTTTGCGCGTGTGTGTGTGTGTGTGTGTGTGTGTGTGTGTGTTTGCGCGTGCGCGCGCCTGTGTGCCTGTGTGCTTGTGCAGGCACTAATTTGATAAATAATAATACGTCTGGTCAGTATTTATGCTAATATATTCATAACCCACCAGCAGGCATCATGTTTGTGTTTGTTAATTCACTTAGCCAGTGTGTGTGTGTGTGTGTGTGTGTAATTAGTTACTGTAGCAAACTCAAACTAACTTTAAACACACCCTGCATGTGTCTGTGTGTGTTAATTAAGTTAGTGACTCTCTGATATATGTTTACTGTATAACGGTATTTGGAAATTTGCAAATGTAATAAGTTGTGTGTATTTGTGTGTGTGTGTGTGTGTGTGTGTTAATTTAGTCAGTGGATCTGTAAACATTATCTTATTATGTAAATATTAGTATTTTTGAGTAAACATATGGGATGTTTTCTCTGTTAAAGCTTTAAACTAATGACTGTGGTTTGTTTACTAAGTTAACAAGCTGAGGAACAGATAAACCATATGCAGGGCTGATCCTAATCTGCCCATCCTCCCTCTCAATACCTTCCTCTTCCTCTTTTCAACTCTTTCAAGTCCCCTCCCGCACCACATAGCTACGCCACTTTCACACACAGGCTACGTCCACACTAATGTGTTTTCGTTTAAAAAGGCATTTTAAAACAAAAACCATCTCTGTCCAGACGAGCACTGTGTCCATATCAGAAATAACATCTACATCGCTATACATTGTGACTGATAAGACCCAATCAGGAAGCGAACATTGGTATCTTATGCCTGTCCAGACTGAAATGCAACTCCAGAAGTTTCAAAATAAAATGGGACAGAAGTGTTTCCAACAGTCTCCACTGTAGGGAGTAGTGTGAATGCAAGACCTTAATGTAGCAAAGTGATGCATTTTAAAACTAAAACATATTAGTGTAGCGTGTGTAGCCAAAACCTCTATGACACTAAGGACTCTTCTGAGAGCTTGTAAAAGCTGGTCGATTTCTCAGCTGCAAACACACACACACACGCATACTAAGTTACATTTAGTTTGTCGCTCTTACACACCTAACCATGAACACACCATCATCCTCTCATAGACCTCCTTCACCTCAGGCCATGAGAATTGAAGGATACAGAAAAATGTGAGCTGATTAAGAAACAGCTTTTGTCAGTAATGGACCTCTCTTGCAGAGGAATGAAAATGCTTTTTTGGCTTGTGTGAGGGAAAGTAAGTGTATTAGTAAGCATCACTATCTGGATAAGCAGCTGATAACGTTTTCACACCAAAATTAACGGGTATAAGTAGGTTTTTAAAATGTGGGCAAACCTGCGAAAAAGGCAACTGTCTGCCAGCAAGTTTGCCTTTCTGAGAGGACATACACAACTGCAGTTACAGAGAACACAGACACAAACACAGGGGAGAAAGAGTGAGCTGCTTGCTGCCACGCAGACTGGTAAAACAGATCCGTTACATCTCATGCTCCTGTGTCGGAGCCTTCATGTAAGATGCTTCCATCAGTGACTGTACGTTTTTAAAACGTATTGTGGGGCTGCGCTTGGTGTTTCTGGTGTAACAGCATCGTGTGGGGCAGGTACCAGGTGTGTTTAAAGTGTTTGTGCTCTGAAAAAGTCACAGCTTGGAAAGGTGTGTTTACATCAATGCCGATCAGAGCTGGAGCCAATAAATACCTGCGTCTACTGCAGAGTCATATGACCCACGTGTGAATGCCAATTGTACCTTTTTCCATTGCTGAAAAAGCCAGATGTGGGTGTTAGCAGGTTATTTGACAAGTGGGAAGGGGGCTTTAGTCTTTTAGTCATTACTCTGTTTATGTAAAACAATGAAAAAACTGAAAACTATGTTAAGATTTTTAATGCTTTCTCAGTTTTATATACAAGAAAACCTGCTGCAAGTATAAAATTGCATCCTCATAGTGAAGAAAATTTCCCCTCACAAAACAGCTGTGTATCAATAATTGTTATCGTCCCAATATTTGATTCAATGAAACATATTGTCAAAGTGCAGGACTCAGCTACATGCTAAACACACTACAGCGAGAGGCAGATGGAAAGAGGCAGACAGAGGGGTGCAGGCTGAAGACACGTCCTAACATGTACCAAGCATGTATGGACATGTATCCAACTGTGGAAGTAAGCCTGAGTGTGTGTTTGCATGTCATGCCACACAACAAGATTATCTTTTTTCCTTGCACACTGAAACTATTAGTTCTCTTTTTAACCAGTCTGTTTAATATGAGATATGACCCAAACACTGTACACAGTGAACATATAAAAGACCCCTGCTTTTTCATGTTCTCTTTCAAATGTGTATTCATTTTTGTTGTACTGTTCTGATTCACTTCCCTTAAATTCTATACTCTTCTTATTTTTTATCTTTCTGCCATGTATTGCAACAATTTACTCTATATTCTTCAGTTTGACACTTGAGAAAGTGTCTTATCCATCAATCTTCTATAATCCATCTATAGTGTCATGTAAATACTGCTCTGAAATCTGACTGCTGTATGACACTGTCCACTCCAAATCATATACCATAGTTCATACCCCATGGTACAGTAAACTAATATTTCTAAGTTTCTTAAAACAGAAATCCCAAAATATATAATGACCTCAGCTGCTACAGCTGTTGGTCAAGTGGTTTGGAGGTTTCTAAAACAATAAAAATGATACAGCACAAGCTGCAACAGGTCTACTGTGAGATCAGTGGTCCAGGAAGAAAATATACATAAATAAACAAACTGGAAAAAATGATAAATACTATAATTTTTGATGCACAGAAACAATCTAGTTTATTAAGTCACTGACTGACCCATTATTGAACTGTTTTTTTGTGCATGCTGACTGATGGTTTGGTTATAATCATGCTGTGAACTTGCATGAAAGGTGAAAACCTTTGAGCTGTGCTGTCTGCTCAGCCTGTGGCGGGGAAACCAGCAACTTAAATGTAATCACTCATAATCCAGGCCATAGTATTCCTCATGCTGCTTAGTTTGGTTGTCAGTGCCAGCTCCCTACCCATTTACTTGATTTGCATTTTGTGCATGACCATGCATCTGATAACACTGCAGACAAAATATATAGATGTGTAGGCACAGACTCATTATTTGGATTGCAAACCAGATGTAGATCAAATTGTACTGAAAAACGAACATATTGCAGGGGTTAAAAACTAACAATAAAACTTACTGCCATACAGTTTGAAGACAAGTATGCAGTGTGAAGCAACATGAATGGACACTATCAACTTAAATCTGTTTTGCAAAAGCACTTTGTAAATTAAAGAACAGTGTTTTTGGAAATTATATTGTTGGCTTGCTTCTGTAATGTAGTGTTGCAAAATGAATATGGTCAAGATTTTTTGATGGGAAAATAATAATAAACCCTGGGAATAAATTCCGAAATTGCTTTCGAAGGAGGGAGATTCAAGGCTTTAACAACAGAATAACTGTGATGAATTGTCAGTCTGCTGCCATCTGCAAGGAAAAGTAATGCCATTCTTTCAGTGCAGTTGAATACCCTTTCAAAATGGATCATTTCCAAGCTAAAACATATCTCCCGCAGTTATTTTCAATTATCTTCTCTACACACACACAAAGGAGACAAATGTGCATTTCTAAGTGCAGGTTTATCTAGTTGTGTGAGTATGTGATGGCGTATTATTATCTTTAAACTCACAAAACAAAGCTTGTTTGTCAAGGGGCAATGCCATGTACAACCTGAAGCACAGAGAGAGAGAGTGCGTTTGAGTTCAAAGAGTTAGAAGGAACATTTACTAGAGGACAGATTCAATAGTTTCCAGCATTTTCAAAACATTACTCTGAGCAAGTTTGACTGTGTGTGTATGTATGTGTGTTTGTGTGAGTATGTGTATGTGCATCAGCTGTCCCCCCTGTAGCACCTTTCATGTCACCCAACACCAGGGCCTTGTGGCTGTGGCCACGGGTGGTCCACTATGTGAGAACTGGTTCCTGCAGGGGGTGTGAAGAGACCCCCTGATGCTATCAAAATATATACCACAGGGGGACAAGTACACAGACAGGCACGAGAATGTACGCACAAACACACAAACACTATACAGAGCTGCAAATTATACTTGAGGACATGGGTGTCTTTTTCTAGATATACACATTGATTCTTTTGTAAAATAAAGGCATGTTCTTTCTTAATGTCTGCCACTCCAGCTGCTTCCAAAGACAAGAATAAAAAGGATGGATTGAACAGGAACTGGTACTTATAAGGGAGTAGATTCAATAGGGTCACTATATTGAGGTCCTTGCTCTACCCCAGTTCACAGTGTGTCATACTGCCCACTGATGTCTTTAGTCCACTGAACCACAAATCAGACATGGACTGGCAGCGAAACTTACTGATCTACATGCAGGTCACAGTCTGATGAATAGAAAAAAGCAGGGAAAAGTGGGGGAGAACACTGTTAAATATATTTATTAACTTAAAAAAGGCACCTGCAATAATTTGGAAACGTGCAACCTTCTTCTGTCTGTATGAGAACTATGAGATAAACGTAATTTCCTGACACTATCAATAGCTGGAGTGTCTTATGTAGAAAGATTAGTTGGTGTAATTGTTCTGGGGTAAAGGAAAAAAAAGTGCCAGGCCCTAAACAGGTTGTGTTGAGGAGAGGCCTCAACTTTCGATCGTCCAAAGTGCGAAAATCTACCAAACACAATCTCCTGGTAATTTGGGGTTTGAACTGATATGTAGGAGGTGTGTCATGTCCAGGGGACTGTCCGCCAACTGCAGAGTAAAAAAGTGAAAAAGGTCAGAGGAAATACTTTTAGCAGCACTATTACCTGCTAGAAAGGGTTGTATTGACCATTGATCATCAGGCTACGGTAATGTGCAGCAACCCAACTAAGTAAGCCTCTTGTTTAAACATGACTAGGTCAAAACCTAGTACATGCGGGACTGCTGGTCAATGTAATTGAGGACAAAGTTGAAAACTGTTGTGGAATCACTGTAAACAACTGACATCATTGTTTCAGCCAGTTTCAGCCCTTATCTGTTTGCTTCTCTCCTACTCTCTGTGCTTACATGTACTGTATTTTAATACAGGTGAATTTCCATTAAAGCTGTTCTCATTTACATGGAACAAGTAGAAAACAGTGACTGAAACGAGTCCCATTTTGAGACTACATGTTAGCAGCAGCCACTTTCAAACCATTTCCAAGCTGCTGCTCTGCTGCTGCTAATCCTGACTTTATAACTGTGACACTGTCTGACAAAATCACCACACACATACATTAAAGACAAACTGATTTCAGCCATATTTACTTGTCATACAGCCAACAATAACACAAACTTGCTTATTTCAACATAAGCACCACTGGCCCATGTGTTCAGTCACATTAACTCCAAAAACACGACATTAGGAATCCACCTCACTTTGCTTTTAAACCTATTTTGTTGGAGTTAGTCGACGAGTCCCGCAGGCCAGTCTAAGTAATTGGGTAAAAGTAATAAATGAATGAATGTGTAAATATTTGTTTGTGTATGTCAATGCCTAAAGCCTTCACACACACAGTATTACAGCACTAGAACTGCTAAAATCATGGTTAATAAATTATTTCTGCATGTCATAAAACAACCTCATCATACTATGGATCATTATAAATTAATTTACAGATGAAGAATAAATAAATGCAGATGTAAATAACTGCAGGGCTATTTTGTTTCTGGGTTTCCCTATTCATTCAGCTCAATGAGAGATAAATGAGCTGCTGATGGTATGTGCCATGAGGAATTAACTGGGGTTTACCCTTTACATAAGCAATGTTTGTATTTATCCATCTGAATGCTGGCAAGTGATTCAACAAACATCAGATAACAAACTAAGTGAGACGGGGGAAAAAAGAAAGTACACTGGTTGATAAAGGACAGAGGAATTACACATAGACACAGAGACTGCGAGAGAAAGAATTCATGGGAGAAAACGATACTGAAAAAACTAAAAGAAAAGGTGATTAAGTTAAAGAGCTGTATACAGAAAGAGATGGGGCTAGGAAAATTGATCTGAACCAAAATAGAAACATAAGAATGAGAGGGAGTTGGAATTGACTGAAAATGAGGCGAGATCAAAGAATAACAGAGGGAGAGAGAGGAGAGTGAGGAAAGAAGAGCAGAGGACTGAAAGATAGACCCATCATGGGGAGCGAAGTGGGAGTGAAGTGATGGAATGGATTCAGACAGAAAAACAGACAAAAACCAGAGAAAAAAATGGGGCAGTTGCATAATGTTTTAGAAAGAGCAGGACCAAATTATTTCAATATCTGTTTGACTTTCCATTCCTGTCTCCAGGGGCTAAAGTCATGAAAAACAAAGGAAAAAGCTTGCTCAATAAGGTTACCAGAATTAAAAAAAAAAAAAAAAAAAAAACTAAAAAGGAATATTTGGCCACATATTGGGACTTAATCAAGATATAGTTTAACAATGTACAACTGCTATTTCCTTTCATTCTCTTTCTGGCACATTTCAGTCTCACTCCTCGGGCTTTCAATTGTCTCCCACTTTTGAGTTTTCTCTCTTTTACAGGTAATGAGCTGTGTTGATCACAACATTGATGTGAGGTTCGAGTTAATTACAGGTAGAATAACCAATTAATTGTGATGTGTGTGTTAAGTGGATGTGCATGTGATGTTTGAGGCTGTGTGAGGTATAAAAGATAGGAATCCTTAGGAAACTGAGAACAGAGAAAATGACTTCACCTTTTCTTTGCATGTCAGACTATTATACAAGGCAGATTAATTGTCTTTGAATCAGATGTACATGTGGTAATAAATGTGTTAAATATGTTGTCTGTTAACAGGTCTAGGTGACAAAAAGGCTGTGGAAAGAAATAGTGGAAATGAAGGTGTTTCTCTATGAAGACAGTTGATTCTGAAAATCACGTTGAAATCTCTGTCCATTGTATAATAAGAACTAAGAACAGAGGTGTAAATTTAGTCTCCACAAAATTTGACACGGGAATTTCTAACCTAACTTTTACTAACATGACTGACATAATGTCACAGTAATCCATTGTGGAAATCTCCAGTCAATCTCAGGTTGATATCAACATTTTGATATTACCAATGGATCCAGTGACTCATGTGAAGGTCATTTGTAGACGAGCTCTCAGGTCATTTTTTGAGCTCACAGTTGTAGTTTTAGGACGTGCAACTTGCAACTGTTCGGATTCACTCTCACTGCTCTTTCCAGCCTAGTTTCCTGATGCAGCAGGCAGCTGTTTTCAACTAAGAGCTCTGTATAATACGTGCCCAGCACCAAACAGCTAACGGGTAAAGCTGATGACTTTCTTATAACCACAGTGGAGCTTAAGAGCCAGATATTTCCCCCAGGCATTTGTGGAGGCAAAAACAGAGCTAAAAGGAGAGAAAATATTGGACTTACATTCCACAGGCCAGAAATGCACTTTAAATGAACAACACCAGCCATGACAGCGTGGCACACACTGAGTAAGTGTGTGTGTATCATCACTGCAGCAAAATGTGGTCCTTGAGACACCTACGGTAGCAGGAATTACCACAGAGATGGTTTTGAGTAATTTGGCAAGTATTTATGTGTCTGTCTGTGTGAATAGATTCTGTCACCTTGATAGTGTGACTACTCCACAAGATGTAGTCACAAAACTTTACAAGTGTGTCGCTGACATCAAAATGAACACAGAGTTTGAAGATGGGTGTGGCAATAATGCAGTTAGATGACTGCATACTCATGTAATAATGTAGTAATGACTACTGAGTACTGGCAAACAGTTGGATGTGCAACTGTTTGCCATAAGAACTTTATAAGGTGATAATATGGCGTTATTGTTTTTTATAACTTTTTCTACTGCCTCCCAAGAGGCCAAATAAATCAATGCAATAAAAAATATTGTTAATAGTAATTGCCTGTTCCATATAAGGGTTAGTTGTTTAATGAAGATGGAAATGTAGGTTGTTGGGTTGAGATAAATGTAGACAGGTCACCAGTCTTCTGTCCACCTGAAAAAAGTGCAGATTAAACACATTGGATGGAAATCTATCTGCAGCTATGTGGCTTGTGGCTATGTTTTTTGCCATGACAAACACACTCAGAAAGTCATTATCCTGCACTACTGAGTGCCACTTAATTCCCAACTGCTTTTTATCATCTACCTTTCACTGATCTGTAGTTTCCACACTCAGAAATTCACATGACTGAAATATGGCACATGGCAGAAACTTTAATCCCCGCAGGTGTCTAAAGGGCTCTGGTTTTGTGACATTGCCAAAAAGCTGAAAGGGTTCAAACAAGGGACTGTGTAGATTAAACGGCCCAATTAATCTCTCCTTCTCCAGCCTTGCAAGCTCCGTGTCTAGACTTCAAAGCAGACAAAAACTTGAGGACTTGAGCCACTTGTGGCTTTTTTTTTTTTACATCATGACTCACTGAGGCTTATGGAAACAACCTTGTAGTCATGTAGTCTGTTATCTCTAATAGTAGAGTGACTGGTTCTAAACCAGGAAGCAAAGGCTTCCTTGTAGAGGACATAAAAGACATACATGGGAAAAACATTAAACAAAAAGTAAAACTGAACAAAATGAAGGTTAAAACTTCATTAAAACATGTCAGTACTGTGAATTATGACAAGCCACCAAAGAAGCAGAGCAAAAATATAGGATAGGAAAGGTAAAGGAGAGAGAGAAACAGATAAAAGAGTGGAGAGTAAAAGAATGATTGGGCCAGAGAAAAAGGAGCAAATATGTGTCATACACAGAAAACAATGGTTATTAAGAAGATCAACAGATCAAAACACAAGAGGACATACTTCATATGTTCCTCTGTCTTCGCTGGACATGATGTAATAATGTGCCAAAAAAAAAGAGCGAAGTAATTTTATTTTGTTTCTTTGTTCATTTTTTTTCTTTTGCCTGCAGTAGCATCTGGGTTGAGACACAAAAAAGGATCTCAAGAGGACTGAATGGGGGTTTCCCAAAATAACTGTGAAAAAACTGTGTTTGTTTCAGAGGGTGATCATTGCAAATATTTACAAGGCTACAGTAACATACAAGACAGTGACAATTATTTTCATTAATTTTTAAATTTTTTGTGACTCACACAGACTAACAAGGAGGAAGTTTGTATGTCAACAACAGAGAAGCAGTGTGCTTAACAGCTTGGGAAGGGGAACACACACACACACACACACACACACACACACACACACACACACACACACACACAGGCGTTTTGGGAGGAAGAACTAAAAGCCAAATGTGAGTCAGAGGACTTACAGCAGTTAAACATTTTAACAGGCACAAGTTGACTCTTGTGTGTGTGTGTGTGTGTGTGTGTGTGTGTGTGTGTGTGTGTGTGTGTGTGTATGTGATTGTGTGCAAAGCCAGACAGACAATAACAAGGCCAGCGAGCCAAGCACATGGTCTGAGTCTTAATCCAAGTGTTTTACTGCCACCTATTGACTGAATGTGTAACTGCTCTCCCCTCCCCCACACAGTGTTGTGCAGCAGCAGAATACAGTCGCACACTCCACCTTTATGGGAGAAAAAAAGAACCCTAACAGATGGAGCAGAGGGGGGACAAGAAGAAGAAAAGATGTCATGAAAAGAAAGAGAAGTGAGAAAAGGAAAGAAGAATGTTTATGGGAGACAAAAACTTCTTTCAGTACCCCAAAGAACAACCTAAAAAATCTGTAATACATTTGCATCTGTTGTTCAGTACATCTTCACCTCACTCTCCTATACTCTAGTAAAGACAGCAAGACTGTATAAACTTATAGATACAGTGCAGGGCCAGTACACTATAGTAGTACAGGGACAGAAGTGACATATACTGGAACATTGCAACAGCAGCAGTATGGTAACGAGTACAGATGTTAGTACTTACTCTAATAAACAGCTGTATAACTAGGCATACAGCTATAGATATATTACACATACAGAACATGTAACAGAACATAGAACATTTAGAAGTAACAGTAAGGTATATAAAGCAATACAGAGGAAATACAGCAGTAATATGAAATATTGTATTTATCAAAGGTGAGAGAGAGGTGTGGACACAAGTTCACAGAGGACAGAGCAGATGGTGTCTGCTGGACTTACACAATCACACACACACACACACACACACTGGTGACATAATAGCACCATGCCAGGTGTGCAGTTGGTGGCCTGCAGTCTGGCACTGACTGTGAGTTGTGCGCGTGTTTGTGCGTATCCCGTGCTCTCTTTGTGTGAAAGGGGCCCCCTATTCACTAGTCTCTGCTGCCAGCTTGGCACTAAATCACAGGACAAGATGGTACATGTGCATGCACGCACGCACACACACACACACACACACACACACACACACACACACACACACACACACACACACTCTCCAACACACATTCACAGACATGCACACACACCACCCTGTGTTGTCTTTTTGTCTATCCTAGTAAGAGAATGAAAAGGGGTCAAACAGGAAGACAGATGAAGGACAACTGTACTTTACTTGAGCTGTAACAGAAAAAGACAAAGACAAGATATTTAATGTTACAAGAACGGAGACAAAAAGTAAAAAGAATATAACTGTCCTCTTTTATCTTTAGTGGCTCTGGTCCCAACAGTGAATTGACTCAATTTGAGAATATACACTCAAACACACACACACACACACACAATCAACATCATGGCCGTACACAAAGAGTAGTGGTGGAGGTGAGACTGAAGTTTGTGTGTGTGTGTGTGTGTGTGTGTGTGTGTGTGTGTGTGTGTGTGTGTGTGTGTGTGTGTGTGTGTGTGTGTGTGTGTGTGTGTGCCCGTGTATGTGTGTGTGTGTGTGCTTGAAGTGTGTTTAAATACAGACAAGTAGCAGTTACCAAACAGCCAAGAGTCTGCCTCTGTGCTAAACTAGTGACATTAATGACACAACCAATGAAATATTCCCACCAAGACAAGGAGGCAGAGAGAGAGAGAGAGAGAGAGAGAGAGAGAGAGAGAGAGAGAGAGAGATCAGACTCAAGCAGTAAAAAGCAGAGGTGGAGAGCAACACAAACTGAAGGATTCTCTACTCATCATTTGTGGCTAGCTTTATTGAGAAACATAACATGTACAAAACAACTGGCTTTCAGTCACTTCCTAGCAACGTGACAGCTGCAGCTACACTACTGACCTGTTGTGGTATGTCACCCTTACAGCAAAACACTGGCAGTGAAACTACCTGCTGATGAATAAGATATGGTGCGAGAACAAAACCAGCACACAGGGGAAGAATCACACCAAGCTGTGATCGTTTAGGCTCTTTGGTGTCTATGCTGAAATCTCAAATATGTTTACAGCAGCTAAGACCAACAAAAGATTGCTCCACATCTCACTGGTGAACTAAAGATTTTTAACCATAGCATTCAAAAACCTGAGTCCTACAATCCTTTTAAGATGTTGATAAAGAGTTATACATCATAACTGCAAGAGGACTATAAAAAGCTTTGATGATTCTGCTGGATACTTGTTTCACATCATCATGCTGCCAGCACAAGCATGTCCTCTGTACAGGCCATTAATTTGGATGTTTAACAAAATTCATGACTTGCATCGGAAGCTTTCTGCAAACTGATTTGAAATTTGGCTTGTTCAAGTGGAAAGAGAATTTTTTTAACCATTTCAGGATTGTGCCTCACCCACAGAGCTATACTGACAGTTGAACCCTTCCCATTATCTTTGGCACCATTCGTGTCATGTGCAATACATAAAACTGCAGTGATACTCAAAAAAATTAAGTCAAGACACTTCAGGCTTGTTATCGCTCTTTGATGCTTCAGTAGTGGTGACATATGTTTGAACTCTGCTGCGTGCGTGCATGATGTGGCTGCAGTCTGTTTGAGTTTCGTGGCTAGACAACAGCCAGTTTTTTGAAAAACTGTTGCTGGAGCCTGAACCACTTCTCAGTGCAGAAGAGCACACATGAAGAAACTTCTGTCTGTGAGAAAAATTATCAGCACGTTATCGGTCTGGAGGAGATTCAGAAAATCCATTTTTAGCTTCTCCGTGAGAGCTTTCCCAGAGGATAATGAATTTGACTGCCTCCACACACAGGAAATTTGTGTTAGTGCTTGCATGCTCAGCAGTTTTCCACATGGCCTTTCCAATAGAGGGCTCTTTGATGGTGGTGACTCGACTATGATCAATGTGCTGCTATCAATATTTCAGTCTCTCTGCTACTCCGCCTGTGTCTCTATTGCCAAATCTCAATCAATAAGAGACAAATTAGAGGCAAGTTTTCTTTTAATCTTCTAAGCTCCATCTATTTTTACCTGAATTAATGCAAAGTGCACAATTTACATTGGCACACATGCATACAGATCTGAATCTGTGTGTTCTCCAATCTGCAGATAAAATACCTGATGCCATTAATAGCTACCAAATACTCTCACTCTCACATCTGCTTTGATTCTGTCAAATTAGTTTCTTGCATTGCCTTGCTCTCAATGTTTCACAGCCTTTGTTCTGCTGCCGTGAAGATCAGGTGTCCGTGCAAGGTTTACCTGTCTTGTAATCACATCTAAGGCGTAATTTAAATGCATCTGCTAAACTTTAATGTGAAGACCCAACCTGGAGGAACCACTGACCCATGGAGGATCATTCCTGGCAAACTTTGGCATCCTCGCCAGCCCATGTGTCACATAGCTGCAGCAGCAGAGGTAAAAAGGAGCTGACACCTGTCACAGATGTTGGAGCTAGCCAACAAGGAAGCCCACATATCTGTCTATCTATGGCTATCTGTCATATGTCATCCAGCTGGAGACAGGGAACTAAGCAGTGTCATTTCTGCTAATATCTGTGTTCGACACTGATGGCATCAGTCATGTGGAAACGGGAGAAAAAGCAGACGATATCTGTGAATATTAGTGGGTATGCCTGACTCTGATGTATGATGTTATCATATAAAAGGGACTAGTGTGAACATTAACAAGATAACTTCAGAAATGTGATTGTATTGTTAGTTTCATGTGCAAAATCCAGGCATTACACTGCATTTTCAGTGGTTTTGCTTAGAATATAACGCATCAAAAATTTTTGCATAAGGGAGAAAAGCTCCAGCTGTCAGTTCTAGAGAAAAAGCAATACTGGTTTCAGTATGCTGTCATATGCCAGCATTCGCTACAGCCAAAAAAATTCAAGCTGTGTCGTGATTGCTAAGATGCATGCTGCACACTAATGTAGTGTGTCATGTGGGAGTGATAGCAGTGTGTCTGTATCTATGAAGCGTCACGTCCTGTTTTAGACAAGGCCATTTCAAAAACACCCTACTGACAGTTTAAAATGACAAGGCGACAGCCACAGCGGGGGTTTGAAGACCACAACAAAAATAGAGTTCTCTCTCGTACACCGCCCTGGCACCTCAGTCTGTCTGACTGGTCCCTTGTCCCCTGTCATATTTTTCAGGGGCAGCCACTGTGTTTACAGCACAGGGGATCTGAAGATCTGTTCCAGAAGCTTTTAATGGCACCTTGAATGTGAGCGAGGAAAGCAGCCAATTTCCAAATATACATATATAATCACATCTATTTTAATATAAACTGGCAGCACAGAAAGTGTTAAAGTTTAGAGGATGAGAGGAGAGCGAGGAGGAGAACATTCACTGCTTTTCACTGCTTTGTTGGCAGACTGCTGGTTGATATAGGTTGTTTACTTTCTGTCTACTGTACTCACACCTTATAGAGCATACTGCTCTCTCCAGAATTGCTCACCCAGAAGAATATCACTAAATTATCCATTTTAGTATATCTGGAGAGTTTAGAGAGAGACTTAATTATGCTTTATGTAACACAGATAAGAAAAAAAAATAATTATAAGCCTGGTTGGTTTTTACCCTTACTATTCTACTGCATGTTACAGCTGCATTATGGACAGAAGAAATATCTCATGTGATAAGTACAGTTGGATTCATATTTATATTGCCACTAAATATTTGTCACTCCCAAGACACATGTGCCCATGCTTAATTAGAGGCCTGGTCATACATTATCATCTGCCATCACATAACCACTGAGAGCAGCATTTGGTAGAATTTATTTTAATGTGACTCACAATTTAAAATGACCTCTGTCCTGTGATGAGCATTTTTGCCCAAAATTGTGTGAGGCTTTGTATTTCCCTGCAAGGTTTTTGCACCCTGTCCACCGCCGTAGAGGGACAGCCTTGATGGCAGACAGGCCTCATATCCCAGAGTCAACCCTGTCAGTTCAGCTAATGCACCGACAAGGGGATTGATTTGGGTTTTTTAGAAACACAAAGTCGGAGAAAGGCCTTCACTAAAACAAACTGCAATCAAACACAAAACCAACAGCGGTCGGAACAACATAGTTCATAATTTCCATGTAAGGGAAACAGGAAATGAACTTGCCCATACATTTTGCTAGTGAAGTTTTATTTAAATAAATAAATAAATAAATAAAAATTCTAAGAAGTCTTTAACAATTTTACAAACACTCACTGGTTTGTTGGCAGACTGCTGGCTGATCTAAATTGTTTACCTTTTATCTACTGTGCTCACCTCATGGAGAATATTGCCATCGCCACAACTGCTCACCCAGAGGAATATGATTAAATATTTCTCTACTTCAGGCTGTTTCACTCACACCTAAAAGACACAAACTTCTGGGATAACACACACACCTACCCACGCACAATCACTGTTTCTCAGTATGTCTCTGTCACACACAAAACGATGCAAGTGAACCCCCACCCTCCCTTCCCACCCATACACTCACACACACACACACACACACACACACACACACACACACACACACACACACACACACACATCTACAACCTTGTCATTTCCTATGACATCCCCAGCCTCCATTACCTGCATACATTAACAAACCTCTCTGATCTTAAAAATTATACATTCATACATTTGAATAATTCAGATTATTTTAAAAGCTGTGCACTCACTCACTCTCACTTTTTTCCAGATGGAAAGAGAGCTATTTACCTCAAATCACATTTGAATAAATCCCATAAATCCTTTCAAAGTTCCCTGAGATAAACCAATCAAATACCCCCAACGCAGGCTGACTGGCCAATGAAAATTAGCATTCATACTTGCAGCCTTTTTTATTCAAAAGACATCAAATAGCAAATCAAATTGCAGGGCCTATTTGTGAGGCTCAATTTGTTTGAGATAAGAAAAAGGTGGCTAATAAAGAGAGAGTGAGAGAGGAAAAGGGGCATTGCTGCACAACTATAATGTAATTCCAAACCTAACAAAAATATTTGATGGAGTACACAACGTGCCTTTGGTTTATAAATGTGCTAGATGATTCTATCTGTTCAACAAAAGAGAAATATATTATAAGTGACAGACAAAATATATATTAGATGGCCAAAGGGTGTGGACGCCCAATTATTCCTGAGATGAAACCTGCTTATCACACCTGCCAGTGAGTGTGTGTACATCTGTTTGTATTAGAGAGGTGTGTGTAAGACAGTTTATTATAATAAATAAATAATAAATTATTGTTATAATTATAACATGGTCAAGAAGAATCAGGAAAAACTGTGTTTTACTGTGTTTCCATTTTGCATTAAACTCTTATGTGTGTGTCTATGTGAGATGATAGTTAGTAAGAGTGTTTGTGTACCCATATGGAGATATGAAGGGCTAAAACTGACCAGGAAGAACAAAATGTTTATAAGTTTCACTGACTAAAATAACCTTTGATTTTGACTGCTCGCCTCCACCACAGAGAACAAGTAGATAGACAGTGAAACCTCATCTCTCTCCTCGCTCATTACCCATCTCTGTCTCCGTCTTATTCCAGCTGTCTGTAAATCATGACAGGCGGTAACCTCCAGCTTCCTCTTTCTCTGTTTTGAAAACAACTAACCGTCTCTGACACTCATGCTTCCTGCGTTTTAACGGATTACACACACACACACAGACACACACACACATACACAAACCCTTTATATCTGACCTCCAAACTGAAGTTTCTGCTCTGTATCCTACATCTTAACCATTAGAATGTGTATTATAACTTTACGTGCACTTTCAATTTGTTTGAGTTTATGATGGTTTTTATCACTGGCTACAGATCTATTCATTCATTCATTCAGTTCATGAATATCGTCTGTGGTTGAAATTGAGGCTGTAAGTGAGTTTTACTTGGATGAGTTTTTCGAGACACTTTAAAAAGTGCAGCACCTGGGGCAAATATGACAAATCAGACATATCAGTTTTTGTTGCACGTCTCTCAACCAAGTGTAAAGGGCAGGTGTATCTTCACCCTGCACTGTCTCCCACATCTCACATGCGCACAAACACACAAACAAACACACACACACACACACACACACACACACACACACACACACACACACACATCAAGGTTCAAGCAGCTGGTGAGTTTGCCCTTGACTGCCCACCCCCGGGCACTGCAGTGGCATGGATGCAGCTGTTTTAAAAAGTTCTGGAAGGGATTTAGAAAGCCATGTCCTTGTCAAGGGTATATTCTTGCTTTTCATTACGCTGATATAAACTGTGGCTGTGTTCAACCTCAACAATAGCACTGACTCAAAAATTCCAGACTCCTTATCCATGTCAAAGGGATACCTGCTTTGCAACGTGGGTGAGTTGTCATGTCGTGCCACAAAAGTGTTCAAACAACTCTCTACATATGTTAAGCCCTCACACTAGACTGCCAGGTTAATATTTCAATTTCTCACGTGTACCTGCACCAACAAGGCTGCACAGCCCCTTGTGTATTTTTAGACTCAGTGCTGCTGCAAGCTAGGGCTGCAACAGCATCAGCAGCAACATGGTTACCACAAGTCATACAAATCATGACTTTTTAAGTATTTAAGAAAGTCTGTCAGTGTGAGTTTGTGTGCCAGCTGAGTCCCACTGCCTCAAAGCACTGCCTTCAAAAGTTCTGTCAGAAAACCAAACATGAAAAAGGGGCTGTTGTCAAAACAATAATGTGAATTTGCTGCTGTAGAGTGTGCCATTAAAAAGTCTTCTGCTCACCAGCTGAGTGGCAAGTTTTTTTTTCAAGTAGGAGGTTCCTAATGCATTGGGTCGTACCACTGTCCAACAAGTGTTGGTTATGCACAGAAGGAACATGAAGGTGTGTTGCTAGAACATTGCTATAAAAGATGAATGTTTGTAGCCAGGAGTGTAGTATCACCATGAACAATGAGTTCTTCAGAAGGAGCAGAGGAAGGCAATGTGCTGCATATGGAAGTATATTTGTTCCCTTTAGACTTTTCTGTTGCATCATCAGTGTTTTTTCACATTTTTGTGGCTCTATGAATAAGTGTATTCAAGTTGCAAAAACAGAATTTATCTAATTAATCTGAAATAGATTAGCTGCCATACAGGGTTTTTTATAAATGTTCATGTCTTTGATAGCTCTCAGGAACAAGATAAACAAGCTGTGATTTGAACAGGATTTCGAACCAAGCTCTTCTAAAACATACATGGTCAGATTTCTCAGGTTGAACTACATTTTAATTATGTGCATGAACAATGAAATGTTAATGGGATGAGACAAGTGACCTTAGTTTATTATTCTCTGGGCATAAAGACCCCAAACGCAGCATTTGACATGAATTAGGCTAGGAGGTTTGGAAAGAAGAGGAGGGGAGTGGGTTGCAAAGGATATTAACATGTCCCTCTGCATTATTTTCAGTGTCTCCTTATACAGATGCAACACACATATTTTAGACTACACACCAGACTCATGACTTTCAAAAATCAAACAGGCTATGCCAATACAAAAGTCACAAGATAGATAATATACTATACATAGTGAATGGAAGTGGAGATTTGTGGTATCAATGTGTAGATTTGCCCTTGACTGACCTGCCTGGGGCTCTAATAGGCGCATGGCCTGCTGCGCATTTGGGGATTCTGGGAGTCTACTCTCAAGGAACAGATGCCAGGGCACAACAGCTGTTCATCTGGCATCGAACTAGAGCCAACTGGCCGGACCCTCTACCCAAGAACAAAAACATCAACATGTGTTACTAAAGCCTTCCCCCCTTAACAGGACAGACACACAAACACACACACCACAAAAATACACTGAAGCCACACACGAGAATAAACACAAACACAGTGACTTGCAGGTGACATAAAACTTGCAAACTTAATTAACAACAGCGCAGAGAACTGTGTTTAATCAAGGGTACACAAAATCAACTTAAACACACAACTGTACACTCACCAAGAACCAAGTAATCCAATATCAGCACCTTGAATTAACCAACAGCAGTACTGCCACTTCCACAGCATATTAACATTTAACATATTGATCCATATTAACCTCTTTTTTCAGAGAAGATTTTGAAATGATGCAGCATAGAAACACCTTAATTCACAGTCATGTTGTGATTGTTTGTGTGTGTGTGTGTGTGTGTGTCTGTGTGTGTGTGTGTGAGTGTGTGCGCGCGCGCATGTGTGCATGTGTGACAAAGATAATGTACTCACCCTGGAAAGACTGCCTGGCTCTCTCCACTAGCTCCTCGATGGGATAGCTAGCCAAGTCTCCCCTGGCATGCTTAGTCTTACAGTAGGTGCATGCATTCAGACACCTGGAAAGACAGAGCCAGACAAACAGAGAAAAATAGATACTTATTTTTACTGTTGAAAGGAAGAGCAAGTACATTAGTTCTTTAAACATCATCATTCATTGCACTCAAGGATGAAATGTCACAGATGACAGCTAAACGTGTATAAAACTGATCACACAAACATTACAACTTTTTGTACTGTTTTGTACTGTTTTTGTACTCATTAGTTGATGCTAAGGCAGTCAAAAGAGCTTATCTGTCACAAATAGGGGCTAAATTTGGTGCCATTCAACATAGGATGGAAAATGTTATTTAACTCTTTTATTCATATTTCATATGTGTGCTTCTTGTTTCACACTTGTTTTATTTGCTTCCGATGATTAATTTGTGTATTTTATAAACTACAGAGTTACACATTGTAAATCATTTACAATACAACATCTCAAAAGTGACCAATCCAGCCATTAACAACAATTTCACTTAAATCAACTGAACTGACATGGAAAAACAGAAGGATGGAGAAGAACACGTTGAGTATACAGATAAACACAAGACACTTTTTAATATTTAAATTAAATCTATTCATGCAAACTTTCCCAATAGAGGCGAAGCAGGAGAAGAAAGCAGGGAGTCAAAACTGTCCTTTTGTTTCCTAAACTGTTTATAAGGACTCCAGCTAGCTCCAAAATAACCGTGGACAGCTGTCTCTCTGACCGAGACAAGCTGTGGAAAGATTAGACTCAATACGTTGTTTTGTTTTACTAAAAGTAGAGAAGCTTAATTCAAATTGACTGCGAACGGGAAGGAGGAGGACTGTGAAGCAGAAAAATTAAGGAAACAAAAAACTACAGAAAAATAGAGAGAAATACTCCCTCACACCACATCCAGAGGCACTGCGATGTATAAACTCTGGTCTTTATTTAGCATGAAGAGGGCTTTTTTTGTTGTTGTCTGTAAATCACTACTCAAAAGAATAATAAAGGCCAGTGTTTGTCGTGCTTTTTGTATCTACCCCATTAAGGCTTCATTTCTGACCTCCAATTTGTCACAGTTGGTTAAAAATATACACTGTTGTTACCACAGTCATTTCTTTTCACTCATTATTTCACTTTTGGCTTAAATTTCTGGCAACAGCTCTTGTTAGCTGCTGTTGTTGCTGGAGCACACTGTTGAGTGAACACAAGTAAAAGACTATAATTAGGTAAATATGTGTGTTTGTGGGGATCAGAATATTTCCAAAGGACCAAGCTACTTTCTTATCCAGTAAATATCATTTATTCACCCACTTATCATCATTTATCACTCTTCACTCCACATTTTCCAGAGTGGTGAAAAAAAAAGTGAGCTTGGCAAATTTACCTACAACAATTGTGGATTCAGTTTTTCTGTATAACTCAGCTGAGGGTGATTTTAACACTGCAACATTAAGAGTTCAATTCCCAATGGAGCCATATTTGCCAAGTATATACTAACAGTGATGTAAAGCACTAAAAACGTCCCAATGATGGAACGCAGCACACCAAGTGGGTTTTTCACTAAAAACTCAAAACGAACCAAACCGTGACTAACAGAGAACCACAGTCCAGTTACACTCACAAAGAAAACAACATGACCATCTATTAACACAGCACTACTAATGCAAGCTTTTGACATAGAACACAGATCAAAAGCTCCTGTTCCTCTTTAATAAAAGTGTCTCAATGTTAAAATTGGTTTGCTGTGGGATTTGTACACTCCAGTGCAATGACAACAACATCTTACTAATGATTAATAACCATCAAATGCTGTGATGTAAGGCAGCTAGTATGAGACTATGAAATCAGACTGTTGCAGATAACAAGCGTAAACCCTGTATCTGTCCATGACAGACTCGTGGAGAAATAACAGGGATTTCCCTGAAGCTGAAACTGGCAAACAACACAGGACTCCTGCTGGACTGAAGATACAATTGTCACATTCACATGATGTGTTTGTAAGTTGGTCATGTTCGTTCCATGTCATTCCAGAGGAGCACTTTGACAAATGTGAACCATTTGTTCCAAGGGCTATAGTCAAAAGTCAAGTCCAGGTTTGTCTATATAGCCTAATATCACAAATGACATATTTGGCCCTGGGCTTTACAATCTATACAGTACACAACATCCACCCACGATGGGTCGTGTCACGGTAACAAAGTAGTGGAGGAACTATCAAAGTTTCCCCGCCCCACTGACTGAAATCTATTATGGTTATCAGCTCTGGAGAGAGTAAGGTAAGACGCTACAAATCAAGGTAAGAAATGCAGCTTTCAGACAGACTGGGCCTGCCACCAGGTTCAGCACACTGTTCGTGGTAGTTGTGGAGGAGAGAGGAAACATAGATGCAGTTTTCCAAACTTCTAGCGGGACATGTCACTATGAAGCGGTGGGCAGTAAGAAGAGGTGGAGCAGCAAGAAGAGGCTATGAGTGCCCTGAGGTAGAGAAAGAAGCTTGGTGAATTAACGCTTGTGAAGGAGCTCCATTTCCATAGCTTCAGGTCTACTTTCGGTTTACTTTCCATGCCTGCCTGGATGCCTTGTTTCCACTGGCCATGTGGGTGTTCGTCACAGTGCGAGCTCGCCAAGCTGCACGCTGCGCCTGCGCTTTGCTCGGCTCATTGAAAAACCATCATGGTGCCGCACAAGCCATTGGAAACAAAGGGTTTCAGAGCAGCTAAATGCATTTCAGAGAAAATTTCGCAGAATTTACAAAGACAACATGATTCAAAGAAAATGTTATGATGTCCATGTACAAAGATGGTGTTTAATATTATTTCTGAGAGCAAAGGTTTGTTACTTATACTTATAACTGTAACACATTCAGACACTGCAATACATTGACACAAGGATGATGCTAAGTTTTAACACAGTCAACTACTGTTGGCTACTGAGCAGATTCAACCAAAGTCCAGACGAAGCAGCAATGTAGGACGTAATCTATGAAAAATTAAGATAAATTATTAAAAGATGCCATGTTAGTGATTGGGGTATGGAGAATCTATAGGCTTTTGGTCTCTCTTTCCTATTCCACTTACTGGACCATGGAACACCTTCATTAAGAACCCACTGACTGACCCACAATATCTTTGTAATCATTCTGAAACACATCTGAAACGCCAAGAGCATTTTTTAATGTCACCATGGAAAAAAATCCATCCATCTCTCCCTCTCAGGGTATTGCTTATCCTAGTTGAGGGCACTAAAGATGGCAGCTAGGTCACAGGACCTAGCTGCAGAGAAAACACAGACAGATGGGGCCCTGTATGCACGCACACACACACACTTATACCACCAGGGGGTCCATCCATCTTAATGTGATCAGGCCCAGCTGAGTGGATCACACCAACATTAATCTCAAGAGACAGTCAGTGGCCTGTTTGGGTGTGCGTGTGTGTGTGCGTTTGCATCAATTATGTGTGTGTGTTCACGTGCCTGTGTGAGTTTGCTGCTGCTCAACATTTGTCCAGTATCACAACAACGCATTAGCAGCTTCGACCTCTCCATCAGCCTAAACAGACTGCGACAACTAGTCAGCACCCTTAGACTAACAGTGACTGAAAGAGAGGAGTGGTGTCACTCTCTCTGAAACACACACACACACACGTTGCTGTGTTTTCAAGCTGAGCTGGGATGGATGGGTTTTTTTCTGTATTCTTTTATTTTCTGTTTAAGAGAAGAGAAGTTGATGACCATTAACAACACTCCAGTGCTGTAAAAGAGAAATACTTTTTAAATCAAAACCAAATATTTCTCCTCATTATCAAGCCTCCATTCTTTCCCTCCTTTGTTTCTGTCCTCCCTCCCCTCTGTTTCGTCCCACTTAATTAAACCACAGAGGTAGCTGTTGTACCTGACAACAGTGTAGTTCATCAATGTGTTACAATGAGAGAGGCTACCTCCCTAGTGTGTGTGTGTGAGTGTAGGAGAGAGAGAGAGAGAGACACTATTGTGTGGTTACTGCCTTGAAAAGGTAACAAAGAAAGGAAAGCTCTGAGGTTTCTCTATACATTTGTGGACTTCAATCGACACACACACACACACGTAGGCTCACACACATAAATATAGTGTAATTCCCCTTGCAGAAGCTCCCCCGTGCAGCTTCTTTAAGACGCAGACTGAGGGAGAGTTGAGCAGGAAATGATAAGCATTTAGGCTCTACACATTAGAAAGATGCTCTATGCATAAACAAATTAGGGCATGTGTGCATTAATCTGTGTGTGTGTGTGTGTGTGTGTGTGTGTGTGTGTGTGTGTGTGTGTGTGTGTGTGTGTGTGTGTGTGTGTGTGTGTGTGTGTACATGGGGGTTTGTATTGTATTGTGTCAGCTTGAAGATGCAATTATGAAAACAAAGCCGAAACTGTGCAGGGAAGTCTGAGCGCTTTGCAAACTGGAAAGCAAGATTATTCATTGCACTTATTGTTGAGACTGGGAGAGAGGTGGAGTGGGTATATGAGCAAACAAAATCGTAAAACTGCTATTATATGAGTGAACAAAGCCTCAAGCCTGTAAGTTTACTATTAGTGTCATCTCAAAGTCAAAGTGGAGGTTGCAAAATAATGTGGAGTCAAGGAACAAAGAATGTTGACACAATGGAGTAAAGACCTATTAGAAGCAATGAATAGAGGATGATTAGTTATTCAGAGAAAGGTTGGCAACTAAATTCAGTTTAGCCTTGATACACTGTCACAAGTAAAAACCTAGTTGCTTCACGTTGCATGGGAACTTTGCGTACACAGCAATGATCTTGTGGGACATGGATAAAGACGGTATTCCTGACATCTTCTATCTCATTAGGGGTTCTAATTTTAAACCATGATCAGGATTTGGTATAAAACACAAATTTCAGTGCTTACAGCTTGTGGAGCTTAATCTTCTTGGCTCATTTTTTTAGGCAAAGAAATGTGGTGTTTATTAAGTAGAAACAGAGCTTACTCTAGTAATAAAAGCAAATAAATACAGCTGTGTGAGGAACCACAGCAGAAACTTTCTCTATAATATCAAACAAAGAATATCAATGTGTCCAGGCTTTGGTGATGTCGGCAGACGATGATGTGGATGGTGTCGAAATGTGACCTCCATCTATCTGAGTACATCAGTGTGTCATGGTGTTACTTGAAAGATCCCACAAAATTCTCCTGTTACACATTTGACGACAAGTAAAACCCGACACATTGTGTTTTATTCCACAAACAACAACAAAGTAAAAGGATTTTTAAAAGGTTTTTTAGAGTTTAAATTTGTTTGAACTCAACGTTTTTCATTATTTTGAAGAGATGGCCCCCAGAGCAGAGTGGAGCTGGTTAACACCACAAACCAAAGCCTCTGAGGCCTTTTACAGTCAAGAGTTTACACAGAGAAACAGACTTGTTTTATGTTGTGACAATAAGTCGCTCCGCTCAGACAGATATAGCAGAAAGTTCTCACACCATTATCTCACCTAATATTGTTTTTGCATTTTTGTGTGTTTTGTGTTGAATACTGTGTGTGTGTCTGCTTGTGTGTGCACGCGCATGTGTGATTCCTTTCGTCTGTGAATAGACCAGTGTGTATGAGTGAGTGTCCTAATGCAGCTGGGGCCCAATCCTCAGTGTTCAATTCAGCCTTTGTGTCTGACCTCTTGAATTCTGTTATTTAGTCTCGTGCTCCCAATGCTGCACTCTGAAACAGCTCTGTGTAGTTGTTGGAGTGTGCGTGAGTGTTTTGCAAAATATGTCACATGCTGACCTTAGACTACTGTTACTACTACAGCAGCCTTGCTTGTTGTTTTGACTGGAGAAAGACAGCACGTGTATGTGTGTGAGAGCATGTGCATGTGTGAGACCACAAGCCCATGTCTACAAAGGAACCACGACTGTTTTCCCAACTTCTTGTTTTGTCTGTAGATAGACCTCAAGACAGTGTTTGTACTAGATCAGTCAGCCCATTGTTGGTGGACAATAATGGTATGATGTTTGCTTATTATTGAACCACCAGACAATTGACAAAGTCAGTCAAAGTGGTGCAAGATCTGATCTGAAGTTAGAGCTGCGAACAGGCTGGTTCACTGCTTGACCAGCTGATTCTCTCACCTGTTCCCTGACTGCCTGTCTTACTGACCACTTTACTGTGTAACTGACCAACTCATGAAATCGCCAGTTGTTGGCTTTACTGATGCACTAACAGATTACTTTACTAACCTGAGTGACCTGCTCACGACAACTTAATAAACAACTACATTACCCACTAGTTAGGTTAGTGCCTGGCTGCCTGCCTTTCTGACTGACTGACTGCAGAGTCCCTGACTAGGTGTGTGACACACAGGTTTCAGACATTAACTGAAGCTTTTATAAGACCGTCTGTATTCTAACTTGTGGATTTATTTTTTCATGTCTTACAGATCTGTAAAATCTCTGTGATCTAGCTCACTGGTTGATTGTTGTGTTGCTGAGTAACTACTTTACTGGGTTTGTTGAACATACATATGAGCTACAGTTGATCAGCAGTCTGAGCTGTAAGGTGGGGCACAAAGCTCAGTGTCAAGGTGTTGCACAGGGAACTCTAAAAGACAGAATGAGATTTGTTTTTTGTCCATCACAAGTTACCTTCAGATAATCATAGTCAGATCATAGTCAGCTGTCATCATTGGTTTGTGCACTGCAAAGTCAACAGCAGGCCCACCCAAGGTAGCAATGCCACAGCGTTCAACTTTTTCATTCTCTCCACAGGTAATGACTGGCTCACAAGAGTGACGAAGGATTCTGCAGCTACTGATGTGGCCTCACTGAGAGATTGAGAAGATGGCTTCAGTACCAGCCTTGCAAAACATCTGCAGTCTTAGGGTCATCAAATATTATAACATTAGCTAAGATTATGTTACCAATTACTTTGTCCCCTGGAAAAGAGGACACGCATTACATCTGAGTCACAGAAAAAATCTCTTACTTTATGCTTCTGTCTGACAACTGTGGACCATTCACCTCTTGGAAAGAAAACACATAGCAGACTGGTTTGAGCACATAGTCTGTTGTGTGTGTGTGTGTGTGTGTGTGTGTGTGTGTGTGTGTGTGTGTGTGTGTGTGAACTGCGTTTTCCTGTGACACACTGGGGCTAATTCAGTTACTCAGGGGTTCTGTAGTGTAATGCCTTGTAATGACACACAATCTCATTTTGTCCAGGGAGACACATCAATCTTTTGGATTTACTGCGGGTAGCAGAGTCTCTCCTGGTGAGTGAGTGGGGAGCACAGTTGAGGGAGTGTGCATGTGTGTGTCTCAGGCATGTATTTGTGTGTTTGTGTGTTAAGCAGTGGGAAAGAGGGAAATGGAATAATATCTTCAGACCAGTGGAGCTGAAAACTACCCATACATTGGTTTGATAAACAGCAGGAAAGGCCACCATGGTACATATCTAGAAAGGTGTGTGTGTGTGTGTGTGTGTGGGAGAGTCTGTGAGTGTCTGCATATGATCGTGTGTGTATGTGTGTGTGTCATGAACAAAATAGAAAAAGAGAATGGGAATTGCTTTGTGGAGGTGTGCATTTGTATGTGTTGTAAGTGTGTTTGGGGGCAAAATAAAAAGAGATTTTGTGAACATTGTGCATCCATGCATTCCCACAATCCACAACAATCCACAATATGAACGTGATCAGAAACCCTTGTGTAAACACCCTTCACTCCTCTGTAACTCTACTTCTCTGAAGCACATCAGCATGTTTCCTCCCTCTTTTGTTGCCGCTTCACATGATGTATTTTCATTTCTCCTCCTCAGGGAGAAAAATGACACCAAGAAGAAAAGATGAGATCATTGACCAGCGATCAACAAAATGAAAAAGCAGTCAGGTAGAGCAGTGTGACGTGTCTTGAGTATTTGCCTTGAAGATGAGGGAGAGATATCGACAGATCACAGACAGGTTGCAAAGTAAAGGAAAAATCAAAGTGTTTTAGTAAGGCGAGGGGCCACCACGTGCCTACAGAGCAGCTTCTATGCTCCTTGGCATTGATTCTTCAAACCTCTGAAACTCTGCTAGAGGGATGAACACCATTCTTCCAAAAGATATTCCCTTAATTGGTGTTGTGATGATGGTGGGTAGAGAGTGCTGTCTAACGATGGTCTTCCATAGGTGTTCAGCTGGGTTGAGATCTAGTGACTGTGATATGATTCACATCATTTTCTTACTCATCACACCAGTCAGTGAGCCCCTGTGAACTGTGGACGGGAGCATTCAGAACAACTTTATGTTGATTTGCAGTGACCCTTCCCTCTAAGGGTGCAAGTGGACCCAAACCATGACAGCAAAATTCCCCCCTCAGCATAACAGAGCCAGAGGATCCTATCACTGCATCCAGGCCTGTGCCATTCTCTTGGTGTACGCACAAGCATCACAGTCATCAAATGTGCACTGTTGACCAGTTTCTGACCCTGTTTACTGATGTATTTCACATAGATCTAAATGCAGATGTCACTTTAGTCACTGTTCCTATTGAAAACCTAGTCGGTTGCCTTGGTTGACACTAGCCTTTGTGACTGCTTCTGCCATCCATGAACCCTCTTTAAAAGTCATTTGCATCTTGCCATCTTGATACAAAATCTGAATTAACTGGGCCTGGTCAGCATTTTTAATTCATCGCCTGTCAGTACCTGTAGTGAATATTGCATGAATCCCACTGGTGGATATTACAGTCTGAATGGGAGTCTCAAGCTGGAGCAGATATGCCTGCTGCGATTGTTAGTGTGTATGTAGGAAAAAGATGAGACTCTCGGTGGCATCTTATTCAAAAACTGGCTCCTTGTTCTCTTAGGCTTCAATCACTTCCTCACTGCAATTGCCAGAGAAATTCAAATTACAAAAGAGCACATACAGTGGGCCTGATTCAATTTGCTTTTAACCCGACTAATGACTTCCCATCTCGCTCCCCCTTCCTCTCTGTACCACATTCCACTTTCTCTTTCAAGCTGAGACTTTTATCTGCAAAAATGGCTCCTCTACTCTATTCCTGACTCTACAATTCTTTAGTGATTTTCTTTAATATAAAGTATGTCTCCAATGAGCTGTGCTGTGACTTTTTTACCCTGCTATTACAAGGCCTCTGGCATCAAAAACACAATGTGCTATGTTCAACTGATCTCCAAACTAAAAGAAACCAGCTGAAAGAAAATGAAGCACGACTGTCAGGTGCTTAAGACTGTCGTTCGTGTTCTGAAAAGCATGAAAAAGTGCCTGTATGATAATAGTCAATATATGACAAGTGAGTATCGAAATGGTTACAAACTGGAAAGTTAAAAGGATGGGACACTTGGGAAACGAAGAAAAATGATGTGATGTGGTGTCGTGAAAAGAGAACAAAGAAGAGATTTGATTTTTCTGTGACAAACAAAAGGCTGTCAGAGAGATACAGATAACAGAAAGCATCAAGAGGGGATAAGCAAGTCGGTGTGTACTGTATGTTGTTGTTGTTGTTGTCATAATTTTCAGGGTGTGAGTGAAGTCAGCTCAGTCCCAGACCGCACATCCAGCAGAGACATGCGCACCCAGAATAACAGGCACACAGAGAGGGCCACTACAAGATAATGCTCTAAAGACAATGTGATATTTGGGAGCGTATGTATGTGTGTCAGAGGAATTGATTTTTAATTAATTTAACTTTTAAGACTTTATCACTTATCAAAGAGCCGTCTGTCATCACCTGCAGCCTGTTGTCTGTTCCTGACTGTGCTGTGTGTGAGGATAATGAATTATGGGTCAACTCGCCACAATATTAGTCAGTTGTATTTGTACCGTTGATGGAATAAAAATGTTTTCAATTGATATAGGGAACTTCATCCTCTGATGGTGCCTTTATAGCAAAGTGTGTGTGTGTGTGTGTGTGTGTGTGTGTGTGTGTGTGTGTGTGTGTGTGTGTGTGTGTGTGTGTGTGTGTGTTTGCACTTGATCAATCAGATAACATCAGGGAAACTGCCTCTGGCTGCTATTGCCAAATTGCACTGTAATATCAACCTTGTCAACTACATCGTATGAGAACTTTATGAACCTGTTCCCTTCATTCCCGCCACTGTTATGAATTACATCCTGTTGTACATGCTGTTATGTCCACTTATTTAATTGCATCGGCTACATATTTATGTGTCACTGTTTACAATAAAGGTCCATGTGTCTGTGCTGTAGTTTGAGCAGTGGTTGTTTTGTGTCCGACAGACACACAAATCACCTCTAACTGTCGCCAATGACTGAAACCATTAGAAACGTGTGTACGCCAGACAGGAAGCCGGCGTGGAGGAGCGCAAGTTATCATGTTCATTTCACTCTTGATACATCTGACCGTGAGCGTGAAAGATGGCATACGCAACGTTTTTGTGTGTACACAACGTTTGTACATGAGGCCCTAGGTCAGGAACAGGAGTAATTAAAGGTAATTTGTGTCCCTCTGATGTGCAGGACATTGCTGCTGTGGTTGGGGCTTCACAGCCAACTCCTAACCATGCCCTTGCTTGTCCTGAGCCTTATTGTTTTTTTGTGCATCTTAATGTCTGTGACCCCAGATTTACTTCTCCCTCAGCTGGCAATAGCCGTGAACGCTACACCTCAGGCACAATGGTTAACACAAATCTATTTAAAGGTCAGTTGATAAGACCTATTATTCCACTGTGTCGGCCTGAAGAGTGGTCGGAGAAGTTGTGGCAGCCAGACGCAAATCACAGGAAACAAGAAGCTAAAACACTAAAGGTCTGTCAGCTAACATAAACAAATTCACAGGGCATGCTAACACGCAAACACTTTTCACTCTGCCTCTGTCAGTTTGCTTTCACAGGGTGTGTGTGTGTGTATTTTGCTACGGTGATTTTTTATTGATTGTAGAAATCAAGGATTTGGCAGGGATGAAGGTCTGTGAGAAATGCCTGTAGCCTGTAGCCTGTTCAAATCCTTGTTCAAATGAGTGCAGCCAACCACAGAAAGAATAGAATAGAAAGCGATACTGAAATTTAAAAAAAAAAATTACCATGTATCTTAGGTGAGGCATCCAAAACATTCATGTTTAAAAGGTATCAAATATCCATTCAAATCTCTAACAATGGCATCACCCAATATTCAGCATGGTTTAATGGCCAGATTAAATTAGCTTTCTGTTAAGTAGACAAATATGTTACTATTAGTGTCAGAAGGTGAAAAAAGAAAACAAGGGGAACTGAATAGAAGGAGCCAAACAAAGGAAAGAGGATAAAATAGTGTACGGGCTCCAAGGTTATCTTTTATACTCCCTGGATGGGTGAGGCCAGTAACTCAGAACAAGAAATTTCCACCGCTCCATGACAAAAATCAAGACTGTTGAAATGTATTATGTATTAAATCCTTCAATGTTTGCTTCTATTCAAGAGATGTCAGCATCTCTATTTGTCGACCTATCATAGGCTTAACCCCACAAGCATTTGAAGGCAAATTATTGTGCAGGCTAGGGCAAAGGAAAATATCAAGCAAAGGAACCACAACATTTTCACAGTCTCATATAATGGATACAAAAAATTATATTTGAACAGCCTAGGTTTGGAAATGACAAATCAAAAATATTTTCACCACAGACACTGAACATAACTTCAATTAAGGTGTGGAGCTACATGTTTTAACAGTAGTGCAAGCCCTCCTATCAATATTAATTAAACTTCTAACCGTCTGTTAAGAAATAAGAGCTGCCAACGCAGCAATCAAACATAAAGGCAGCAGTTAGCCTTCCAGCAATTCTTCATATGTGAAGAAGCCAACTTCCACTACCTATTCCCTCTGTGTCATCCTGTCTACCTGCCTGCCTGGAGGACACAGGTTGGTTAAGTTGGGGTCACAGCAGAGGATCATTAACACCTGACTTTCGCAACAATGACAGAGATTATGACTGCCAAAAATGTGACTAAATAGAAAACACAGAGAGACAAACACTGAAATGAACTGAAATGAGCTGGAACAAAGGGCTTGCTTTTTTTAATGCCCGGAGTCTAATGGCAAAGGTTCACACAATCAAACACAGCAACAAATACACACACAAGTTTAATGACCCATTCTGACTGAGTGGCTGTAAATTCCTTGTTTATGATGCTGTAGCATCACAATTCAGCTTGCTCACAAAAGGGCTTTTACTATTACTGACAACACACACACACACACACACACACACACACACACACACACACACACACACACACACACACACACACACACACACACACACACACACACACCAATGTACACACAGAGCAAGAAGGGACTGTTAGTATAGCCTAAGGCTATACTTACACACACACATACACGAACTGGCTTCCCTGCTAGTGTCAAGTGTGCTAAAACTGGGACACAAAGCAGAGCATTAGAAAGACAAGAAGTTCTTTTCCAGTTTAAGGCAGTATGAAAAATGAACTCTGTCCTCAGGCTTATCTGTTTGCATAAAGAGGCAACTTAACATAAGAAACAATCCAAAACTAAATGCTGGGAACTGGATCATAAGACAATTAGAGAGCACAAGCCCAACATCAGCTGCTGGAGTCAACATTAGAATTAAGAGCAAAGTAGAATTCATAGCAACCATGTCTGATTCAGTCCCATGTTGAAAAACACCAACACTTGTATTTCAAGTATTTCTCTCTTTTATGCTTCTCATTCATCAAATACTATTCCCTCCACTGCTTCACCTCTCTCCCTAACCATTCAATACGCACATTCATAACATTTAAAAAAGCTCTCTGTCGTATTGTTGCAAATCCCAACTTCCACAAGGTTTAGAGGTTTACCTTTCTCAAAAGCTGTCTAACCTCCTGAAAAACCTTGGCTGTGATTGATTCTGTTTGATTTCAGCAACTTTTGTGTCACTACATCTTAAGTGGCCTGTTAACTTTCCTGATATTCAAGGTTGCACGGAGGATAGAGTGATTATGCTGTTTGGATGGTCTATACAGGGTGTTTGATGAAAAAATATTTTTAAAATATTTAAGATTGGATGAATATAACTTTGTCTTACAGACTAAATTTGTTCAACAATATGACAAAAAATTATGTTACTAAAATTAATTACGTTTGAATATGGATTAAACAATATGAAAATATGAATTTTGAATATGAATATGAATATTACTAAATCTGACTCACAATGTGACCTATTCAAAAACAACTCCATGGATCTGCTGCCAAATTTCATTCTAAAGTTATATTATCCTGAAATAGAACATACAGAGTATATTTTAAAGTGAATAAACATTTTCAACATATTTGTAATATCATCATTCCATAAGTCCTTCACATCCATAACATGTCCCTAACACTCACTGTGTCTGCAAATACAGCAAAATATTAGTCTATTGAAACAAAACTGTTAACAACTGACATCAACATTGATGCAACCTGCTGCTTTTGGACTGAACCTTCAAAGAAGCAATCACAGCTTTGGCTCATTAATGTGTCAAGTAACGAGGACTCAAAATAACTGTGCTAATGGCCCAGGAGAAACCTGACAATGTTCCTTTTATACAAAGCCAGGGGGCATTTGAGGACTAGCTGGACTAGGATGAATTTATTTTCTGATGGGGATAAAATTAACTCGGTGGGAAAAAAAACTCAATCTAATTTGGCTTTTAATAGGTACAAATGAAATTAATATGCAACTTAATGAAACTAATATTGTGAATCAATTTGAATGTGAAATTAAATTTTCATAGGTAATCCCAGGTGAAACGCTATGCCAGGCTGTTGTGAGGATTTGCACTAATAAAGTGAGGGGAATGGAAGAGTAGGCTAGACCCAGGCTGAAATCACAGTGTGGAGCAATTTGAAGTGAGTAAATGGGTTTTATTTAAGAATTAATTTGAATATTATGAATTACTATGGTTTAGAGAAGCCAAAGTGGATAAAGGTTTCAGGGCTTTGTTTTGGAAAAAAATGCACTTCATGGTATCTGGGAGACGCATGATTTCTTCTGATAATTTTACCAAGAGGAAGTAATGTGTCTGATGATTCACTGTCTCCGAAGATCCCACCAGGGTCCACTCAAGCGCCCTAACCTGCCCTACTGAGAGGGTGATGCTTGAGTGGCTGCCCATTCGTCTTCTCATTTTCTTTCTTCAAGAACTAGATGGTCACTGTGCTCCAGAGATCATGTGTTAAGATGGGAGAAACTTCCAGAAGGACAACCATCACTGCAGCTCCACTTATCTGGGCTTTATGACAGACAAAGCCTACTCTCAGTGAAAGTTTCAGTCTCAGACTGTGAGAAACAAAATTCTCTGGTCTGATGAAAACAAGATTGAATTGTTTGATCTCAATTCTAAGCATCATGTCTGGAGGAAATCCACACAGAATCTCTTTAGCTCAGCCATCAGGTTCTCATCTCTGTTACCAAGGCCCTTCTCCTCAGACTGCTCAGTTTGGCCAGATGGCCACCTCTAGATACAGTCCTGGTTGTTACAAATTTTTTTTGTTTAATTTTTTTGTTTAATTTAGCACAAGGCTGCAACATAACTAAATGAGAAAAAGTGGAAGGGGCCTGAATATTTTCCTAACACACTGTAGGGTGGGGGGAAAATATATTAACAGCATTTAGAACATGTTATTTTTAGACCCTCAATTATTTGAGATTCAAGATCTTTCAAGGACCTGCAGATAACCAGTGGAAACACCTGCGACATGACATCAACTTGACATTTGGCAAGAAAACACAGGGAGGGAGAGAGAGCTTAAATGAATGGATCCCACATGTGTACGCATACAGAAACACTGGCAACAAACATTCAACATTAAAGGCCATTCTCTCTCTCTCTCTCTCTCTCTCACACACACACACACACACACGCACACGCACACGCACACGCACACGCACACACACACACACACACACAAAAATTTATAGTTTCAGATGTTCCCATCTGACACAGAGGCAGTCTGGAGAACAACTGCAACTGATGTTGTTCATGTTTGTGTCAGACAAAGATCCCTCTGTTTCATCAGCTGACAAATGTCACCAATGATGTCACTACTACCTCAGAGGAATATTTAAAACAGACCATCTAAAAACAGACTGCATAAAGGACACATTCTCTTTTCTCCAAAACACACACACACACAAACATATATATGTGTGTAAATAAAAGAACCACGTCAAATTAATGACACTAATGACTGACCGACTCACACAAAAGCACACATTAAGCTTGGATTTTCAGTAACAGCACTGTTATTTGGGAGAGATTTGTCAACAGCCAATTCACCCAGTCAACATATTCATGTAATCCCCAGCCTCCTGAAAGAGTTTCAGTTGAAAGAGTAAAAACAAGGGGATTTATCTGTAGCCAGCCGGTCTCAATTGGAAAAACAAGGGCAAGTTCAACTGGATCAGATACCTGCTGGAGGAGGGATGGCAAGGGACTAACATCTGCACACACATACCACAACACAGAAGAACTCACAAAATGGGAGACTGGGACTGGCCAACAAAAGCACACATACAGTCAGGCAGGTACACAAACATATAAAGCAAGAGAAACAGACACTCACACTGCAGTTTTGATTTGATAATGACCAAGACCGAGTGATAGAGAGACTGAGAGAGACCCAGATCCATTTGTCAACAATTATCAAAAACGCACAAGGGGCAGAAAACCGAGTGTGTTTGCCTCCATGGTAGCTATTCATAACAACAAAACCAGGAATAAACCAATCATATGACACTGGTCGCCAATTTTAGGCAATGGTTTCCAGGGGAGCAGTGAGTGAAGCTTTCAAAAAAAGTTAGAAGTGGATGATGGCCAACCTGAGTACACAGTGGAAGTTGTACTGAAATTTTGCTTTTTGATTTAGTCACAGGCCTCCAGCTTTGGCTTTTTCAACATGCCAAATTTGGTGTCCACCAGAATACCAGTTTATCTGAAAAACACAAGCAGTTGCTTTTACTAGCTGTATTAGATGAAGTCCAGAAGCTTGAGCCAGGAACAAAGACCAATGAGCTTTGTAGACTACAAAGCTCATTGGTCTTCTCTAAGACAGTCAGCTCTTTGGGAGAATACTCACTGCGTTTTTTGAATTAGGGCTGGGAGTAATATGAATTTAGAAAATAATCATGATGTTGTTAAACATGTGAGATAGACAAAACATAATGTGAGAGCGTGATTCCTGATTGAAGGGACCTGGTTGTGTGTAATGGATGACTGTTTGCAATCTGTGTGTTTCAAGGCAAAGGTAAATGGATGACATTTATTGCACCAATGTGAAGTATGAGAATGTCACCACACAATGTATCTACTGCATTACTATCACCAAAGAAATAATCATAAAAAGGCCTACTCTGGTAATATAGCAGTAATAAATAATAGGTCAGGAGCTGAGAATAGGTCACAGTCCTCTTGTCGGCGGGTCACTATGTTACAGGGACGAGGACACTGCAGCAATTAGACCCAGAAGGTTCAAGAACACTAATGGAAATTCCAGTAAAATAATGAAACCCCCTTACTGGCAGTAACACATGCACACAACAGGCTCAAACAAAGATGATGTATTGTTGATCATGTAATGTCAACAACTTGTTAATGGTGATTAGTGACAGCTTAAGCTCATTTTCTTAGCTAGTTAAAAAGCCAAATGCCTTCAAAGGGAATGACTGTAAGAGTAAATGAGTATTTATTTAAACAAAGAAAGCTGTGGTCTTACAGCACACCACTGTTGTGTCCACAAGTTGTTTACTTCCTCACTTTGCATGTCAAGCCTTTAATGTATAGACCCTGAAGACTTGCAGGAGGATGATGGATGGATCATCATCAGCTGAGGCCCAGCACAGTGGAATTAGTCTGTTGTAACCCTTTATAACTAGACCACTGAGAATACAGCACATGGGTCGGTATAGACACACAGATCTGTAAACAACATGAAATTAGCCCATAAAAATGTGGATGTATGAGTGCATGTGTGTGTGTGTGTGTGTGTGTGTGTGTGTAACTTTGTGCTTTTCTATCAGTGCAAATGAAAGTGGTCAAGCCTATCTACACCTATTCATCCATCAATCCTTAGTATTTATCTACATTATCTACATTTATTGTTGTTTATGGTAAAATATAACCAAACCACACATGACAGAAATATTCTTAAACAAACTCACTGCCCGTGACATAACAGCCAAAATAACAGAACTGCAACAGGATCGCACAGAACATTACAGCTATGATGGAAGGAGGTCTGCCTGTATCTGTGTCAAATGGAAGCTGAGAAAAAACAGCAGACACCTGTTGGGTTTCGATTACATTTGAAAAATAAATAGCACTATATGCGCACACACACACACACACACACACACACACACACACACACACGTATACACCCCACTACATACACATTTCAAGCAAACCATGTAAAATTGATAAAATTAGAAGTACAGAGGGGCTCTGTTTAAGTGGTTGTGCAAAGAGGGAGAGGGCATTCGCACACACGCAGACACGCAGGCACGCACGCACGCACGCACGCACGCACGCACACACACACACACACACACACACACACACACACACACCATAAACCAGAATGGCAGGGAAGCAGTGAAATTGAATTCACAGTTAAAGCTGAATATTTCATGAGGCGTGTTTTCTGTTTGAGCGTCTGAGTCCTACCCAGTGTTAATGGAGATGATTTCGATGAGAGGGTTCCTCCTGATCTTGGGCAGGTCCAATCTAGCTCCTCCCAGCCTGCGGCCACCATCTTTCTTTTGACCAAGCAGACGAACTGAGTGGCCTGAAAACAACAAACATAACTTCACTACATTATCCTTTTCAAACTAAAACCGTACTGTCAATGTCTTGTTTTTCTGTTGTTCACTCGTGGAAAAGGTGACACACTATCATGCAGACCCATGTGTGGGTGTGTGCACAGATACAGTATAAGCTTTTCCATATTAAAAATTAATACATTCAAGTTTAATATACTGTATTAGTTCCCCTGTTTAAAGTGCAAAAAGCAGAATTCCTGTCCTGAACTAAACAAACAGCTGGGTGAGATTATTCACATTCTTTTGATCAAATCAAAGATAGAGATAGAGAAGAGACAAAAAAGAGAAGTTCACTGTTTGGATGGTTTGATAACTTCCTCTTTCTTTAGTCTATAATCATAACACACTTACCCAGCAGCACACACAGACTCACACAAACAAAAATATAATTACATACAACCTCTAACCCACAAACATCATACTAAATAGAAAGCCAGCTTTCCACTGTGCAATATCCACATCCAGACAGCCAAATACAGCCATCACTACACCTCTCTCATCTAATAAATATGATAGCATATTTCTAGCTGTGAGGGAAATGGCATAATAGGACAAACTCTGGCATCAGGTGCACCTAAAACCAATTAAAAATGTGAATACACAATGTGTGCAGTAGGGCAAGAACATGATATCTTTTCTGGGGTAAACTCCACTGATATTACCAAGGCAGTTATAGTATGATACAGTATAGTTTGATAATAGAGGTGGAAACAATGGCTGATAGGCAAGAAAAAGGGAATTTTCAAAATAAAGAGATTATTAACAGATTATATTAAAGATTTTATGTTTTACCAAATGCACGCTGTACCAATCCTAAAAGTATCACTCAGTGGACATCACTGTGTTACAGCAGCAGATGAGAATCCATAGCTGACTCTAGTAGCTAATAGCTCATGATGTCCAGCCTTTGGTATGTGGAAATTGGATGCAGTAGTCCCTCCTTTCCAACCGTCTAATAGGCTACCAGCTAGACATGTGCAAGATGGAGGCGCTGAGGGATGGAATTGTCTTCCTGTTTTCATCCGCTTTACATGGGTCTCCAGGGAGGTGGGCTCAGGGCAGGAAGCGTGGTTATCAATTGGTAGATAAAAATGACAATCTGCCCCAGAGGAGGACAAAGAGCCAATTGGTGAGGCGTGACTGGTCGTAATATCCCAGTACAAGCAAGAAGATGAGAAAACTTCCCTCGTGGAAAACAGCTGGGACTTAGAGCACATTCAGCCATCTTCTCCTCCAGCTAGCTGTGTGTCCACCATTAGTCATGAAAGATGGATTAAAATTGCCTTCTCTAATATCTATCTGCAACTATCTCACCATCCACTGATTGATCAGTTCATCAATACATTAATACGTCCTTTAACAGCTAGGTTTCACAATTCCATCTGTTGCTTTGAAGATTTTATAAGAAGTTCCTTCAACAAATGTACTGCATGAGACAGAAGAATAGTAGTATTTAAGTACATACTCATCCAAATAAAAGTAAAAACATTGAGTGGTCAGTTTCAGAGCTAAGTGCAGCCCATTTGAACCTAACTTATCTGCTGGGAATAATAACAAAAAGTATGGACCACTCACACTGAAAGTTATAAATGGAATTAAAAAAACATGGAACCAAACTTTACAATGCACAAAGTGGCAGGCTTTCATAGAATCAGCCTAACCATGATGGGTAGCATGCTGAGGATGAACGATTAATCTTGAAACTCACATCTAGGAGATGTGCAACTTCACTGGCTGAAAAAAAGGCATGAAATTTAGCTTTACCTCAGGCCCATTGGTGAGGGATTTTTTCTAGATTATTGAAATTGTGCATTTGTTTCTGATTGTTGTTTTAGCTGTGGGAAAATAAAGTTACTGATATCTAATTGCATGCACAGACATGTCGGGAGACAGCAATTACCAGTATGGTGCTTAATTTCCAGATGTTTTTCCAAATTATGAGATTGACCATTCTCATAAAAGTTGGAAATTGTTGTTCCCCACATATTCTTTTTTTTGTCCTCTAAAACTTAATGGGACCCCTGTTGATGTGACTGCCACCAAAGACAAAAAAAATAATCTCACTACCAGCATGGAATCACTCCAGGCATGTACCCAAAGCCAAATTCAATTTCAGGGCCTGGGGGACCATGAATGGGAAGTAAGACATAAAATAGCTGACTTGAGTTGCTGAAGAAAACCAAAGAGCGCTGCTCTATTTGTCATCTCAATTACAGAGTTTAGAGAGGCCAACTGCTGTGATGGGCAACCCCGCGTAGACATAGACACACACATCGCCCCATACCACATTTTCTTGTTACTGACTGGCCTTTCCCTCTTGTGTTTTTTACTATCTCTCTCTCCTTTGTTCTTTTCTCTCCTTCATAAATACAAACCGACATAAATCCTTCTCTCCACTCATAACGGCCCATCATAACATGCTAGAGAAAAGGAGGGAGAGAAGGCAAGGATAGATGGATGGAGAGGTTGATGGATGGATGGTTGGATGATGATAGAAAAAAATACATCAGAGATGAAAGATGTACAGGACAGCCAGATGGATGGTCGGATCATAGGAGGTAGGGAGCTAAAAGGATGACCTATTGACCTGTGTCTGATGTCTCATAAGTGGTGGGTCTTGTTGTGCTCCCTGGTTTGATTGTAAAGCAGTGGGCAGGATCGAGGGGGATGGGGGGATATTAGAAAGAAGGGACAGAGGTGGCAGATGAGCAGGACAGGGGGGGTGTAATGCTTGTCATTTATCCTCCTAATAGAACAGGTTACTGGATATGTACAAATGTCTTTGGAAAAACAGTTTATTTTCTTGAAAAACATCAGTGGAATTAATACTGACGGGAAATATCTCCAATGCACATCAAATGTAATACTGAGCAATTCTACACTATGCCTTAATGCAAATATTTCAAAAGAGAACTTCCTTTAAAAAGCCGTACATGGGGCTTTGATGATTGACATTGACAAGCTCCCCTACACAGCTTGCATTTGTCACTTCCAGATGGGAGGTCACTGAGCATTAAAAGACAATGTTCAGAAGAGCTTCAGATGACTTCAAATACAAGTGAATGCATGAATTTATCTCTTGATACCCACTCTTCATTTCCTCTTCCTCTTGCCTCTCAGTCTCTTTCTCATCATCAGTGTCTTCATGCTCCTGCTTTATTTTTCAGCACTGACACACGCAAACTGTTTGTTTATACTGCTGAAATAAGGATCACAAGGTTATATGGATACAATATAGCCTCTGATCTGTAGCTAAGTAGATACATTAGCCTGTCTAACCTTTTCTGCCCTCAGTTTCTATGTCACACACACTAAATCTAAACTGTTTCTAAAAGATAAAAGAATATCAGGTGAAATAGTATCATCGGAGGCCATCATCTACGGGATATTGGGATCAATATTAATATCAATATTGGGAGGCCGATAAAGAAATAAAGACATAAAAGGGCCCCTATAAAGAAAGAGGTATCAATATTTATTAAGGGTGCAAAGATCAGATTCGGAGGAAGCTTGTGTTTCTTTATGATTGAAAATATGAATAATATATTTTCTTGTTTTTCTTTGTGTGTGCTTCAATATAACTTTTTTCTTGATTAAATTATGTGTATATTTATTTTGTCTGTATTTTACTCTTTAAATAATCACTCATCCTTGTGTTTTTGTTTGTTGAGGATCACTAGGAGATATAAAATCTGGTCTGGTGCTCTTGAAAAAATGTGTAGCCATGGGTGTCACGACTAAATTTCTTTTTTTTTTTTTTTTTAAACAGATCTGCCACTAGGTTTGAAATGCATGATAAAGCCAAAGTTGTGTTAGCAAGAAAATCAACATCTGGCACAGCTAAAAAAAAACAAAAAAAGCTTGTGACCACAGTAACAACACTACCCACCAAATCACTTATGCTGGCAGTAGTTGTAATGTGTGAGACTGTGTGCATGCTCAGCAACCCAAGCAAGGATAAAAACATGCTCTGGTGTTTATAAGAGGCAGTACTGAGCTATTGAGCTTTATGTTAGATAGAGGCACTATTTACAGTAGTGGGGTATCTTTATGCAGTGACAGTTGTTAAGTTCTTTTTGAGCCAGAATGGATGGCCTCTCACCTCAAGATCCAAGCACATAAAAGCATACCAGTGCTCTTGTGGAAAACAGACCTGCAAGCAATTTTGGTGCAGAAAAGAACTGCGTCTATTAGCAGTTCATTGAAGTAAGTATTTTAGTAGCCATTACAACAGGCAAATCCCCTAGCTTAAAGGTTTATGCCCAGGCCTCCGAGCTGAAATAACAGTTCTCAGTTTATACGAGGTCATAAAGAACTGTAATGATACTGGGGAAATTAGTTTCCATGGAGGGGGCGAAGGAGGGAAGAGAATGGGAGGGAAGGAGGGTAGAACGGAAGACCAAAAGAGAAGACATCAAAAGACTTCGAGAAACGGGTGGAAGAAGGAAAGGGAAGAAAAAGGAAAGAATGAGCAAATCAGACAGAAGAAAGGGGGAATAAAAGTCATTGTGTGTGTGTGTGTGTGTGTGTGTGTGTGTGTGTGTGTGTGTGTGTGTGTGTGTGTGTGTGTGTGTGTGTGTGTGTGTGTGTGTGCGCGCGTGCGGCCGTGTGTGTAGCCAAACGATTTAGGGTTGATGACACATTGTAAAATTAATCCTCAGTTCAGCTGTCCTTCATTAGAGTGAGGCCTGCAGTGAAAACTAGTCACTCATACAGACACACACACATGAACAGCGTAAACTCAATCTGTTCTTTATTAGAGAACAGCTGGGGGTGTATGACAGCTTGACTGGACACTCTAACACTGTAAACTCTCTCTGACCTTCATTAAACAGCTAAGTGCGGTGGTTCACTAACAGTTTAAATGGATGACCTAATCACTGCCATGTGAGTCTGTCTCGCTGTGAGCCTTTCAGACAGAGAAGACCACTTAATAAGCTACGCACGCAGAAAGACAGATACAATGCAAACACAACACGGAGCAGTGTGGTCAAAAATAAGTTTTATGTGCATTTGGTTTCATGATATTTATCATGCTTTAAAACACGAAAAAAGCTGTTAATCAAGTCATCCTACAGCTGAATATCCAATTTCAACGGCAGGAAAAGACTTGAACTTTGAACAACAGTGAATGCTCTAATAACACTGTACCTGCTACCTTATGGCTATCAATAATTTCTCAGAATGTTTTAAAATTGATTATAGGAGAGTGATATATTCCTACTTTTGACAGTCTGGTCATTCTTTGTCTTTGCATTCTGTCTTTAAGTCTGTCTTCTCGACGCTCGAGAACTTCATTTCCTCCTCCAATAATAAAAGGACTCTCATTCATTAATTAGTAGTATAATGCATTGCTGTTCATTCACTCAAACTTGTGCATTTGTCAGAATACCTTTAACAGCCTCGTCCACTACTTCCACCACTCGATCAATCTGCTGGACCTGAAATACAGACAGACACACATGGGAAAAGTTTATTGACGCTGACAAACCGTGTCCATAGAGTCAAACAAAAGGCTGATATTGACGCCTCCCAAACACACATACTGATCCGCATTAAAACAAGGTGGGCTTGTAAATATACACAAAGATAAGATGGAGACAAACAAGTGCAAAAAGACAGAATCACACCCAATTCTCTCCAGCCAGGATGAAGCAATATAGATTTCCTAAATGCCTCTGCGTGTCTATGTAGCTGCAACACCACATGTATTATGTATCGACAGAGGCAGTCTGGCAGTAGGAACCGAAGGATGAGAACAGAGGCAGAAAAAAAAAGAAGCAGAGACGGTGGAAGACAGATGAGCTAACAGGTAAGAATAGAGCAATATCACATCCTTAGATTATGAGACTGTGTAAAACAGAAACGAGGTATGCTCAAGCAAGTGTTACTCTCCTCATCACCTCAAATGATGAAAATACTGCAGCTCTGAGGTGAACTCTGAAAGAGTCCTAAGCAAAATAATCTGGAGAGGAAAGGAAAGAAAAAGCAGACAGGGAGGTAGAGAGGTAGAAGTGGGGGAAGGAAAAAATAATTTCTCTTGTCATATTTCTCCTTTTATTCCTCCCAGCATCCACATCTAATTCTCTCATTTTCTCTATTCTTAGAGGTCTTTGCTCTAGCCCTTAGCACCAGCTCTCAATGCCTCCAGGCCCATTACCCATTGTAACCATTTTTTCAAATACACTCACGAGGATGCACACTGTGCTTTGCAGGCAGCAGTTATATGCATCTTACACAATGAAATAAAACCTATTTTCTTCTAATGACCAAGCAATCTGGCTCCATTCAAAGCAGCAGCGGGTGTCCCCACTCACAGTAAGGTTCCAGTATCCTTTACAACTTAGCAATTAATTCAGATTTTATTTTAAATTCTGGTTCTTATCAAATCCTACTTTATGCACCTGGAATATTAACATATACCCTCAGAAAGTACTTTATTATGACCACCTGTGCACCTGCTTAGTCATGCAATTATCCAATCAGCCAATCATGTGGCAGCGGTGCATTTGAGTGTGTGTGTGTGTGTGTGTGTGTGTGTGTGTGTGTGTGTGTGTGTGTGTGTGAGAGAGAGAAAGAGAGAGAGAGACAAAAAAAATGACAAATAAATCTCGTCATTGTCATAAATGAATAAAGGCAATAAATACCCCTGACTACTGGAGAATCATTTTACCTGTAAATGAATGTCGGTTGTCCCCTTTTATACTGATGACAAAAGCAAGACGTGAGCGGGTGTTGGTCGGTATTTGTCTAGTGTGAAAGGGGCTTTACACAAGTACAAGATTTCTGGTCTATGGATAAAAGATTTTTTTAAAACTAATAAAAAAAAAAAAAAAATTCAGTATTAAAGGTCTCAGAAACCAAAGGAATCATTGTAACTCAGGTAATTTTTTAAGTGAGTTGTCAATTTCTGTGAGATACACTCATCATGAGCAGTAATGTTAAGTGTATATACTTTGTGATTTTTATAATAAGAATGAGGAGAGGACAATATTCACTAATGCAGCCCACCCAAGGCATACATACATACACTATGCTGAGAGGACTGATGTGCGTGCATCTTGTGCTTTACAACATTGCTTACCCACTGTAATCCTCCGATTACCTAGCCAGCACTGTGTGCGTGTGTGTAGATGTGTCTCTGATATAGGATGTGGCATGTCTAGTTCAGAGTCAGGGAGGTTGCGTGACTGTCTGTGCACCTTACACACAATACACTGTCATTCATTTCACAGCAGCTTCACAGGAGAACACAACAGAAATGCACATAAAAGCTGACACACAGGTCGATTAAACTGAATGAATTCAACAGGAAGCACTTGTTTTTAACTACACCCCTTATCTAGCCGTTAGGGCAGTCAGTATATACAAATTCACAACTGCTTATTTGTATCTAATTTGCATTACCCACCAACTGCCACTGTCATTGTGTAGTTGATTGTAACTACCAAGGATACACAAGGGGAGTGTGTGCACAATCATATACCTCACTCAGTGTGTACTTGTCTTTCTATGGTTGTGAGGACAAATGTTTGCTCAAAGCCATTGTTGTGAGGACACGCTGGCCAGTCCTCACAACTTCAAAGGGCTCTACAAGGATTAGACAGTTTTAGGGTTAAGGGTAGGGGTAGGATTAGGGTTAGGGTAAGGGTTTAGGTTACTCGCAGGTCTAACGTTAAAGTTTAGGGTAAGGGGAAAATTGATTATGTCAATGAGTGTTCTTACAATAATAGAAAGACCACATGTGTGTATGTGTGTGTGTTTCTGCGTGTGTGTATCAATGCAGAATCCAATCTACCCATGGCAATGACAGGACCAGCAGTGGTAAACTTCCCAGCTGTTTCTGCCTCGCCCTGAAGGCTATTACACATACAAACCTGTTTATCTGAATGTAATTATATTATACATACATGCCACTTGACTTGAATGTGATTATGTTACATAGTGGCATGTTTACTTAAATCGAATTGAATTATTTATGGTAAAGGACATTTAACTTAACATCTGAGTCACCCCACAACTCCAACACATTATACTCTAAGACAGTGGCAGTAATAAACACTTGGACACTGAAGTGTTTCATTTATCAATTTTCAACAAGGCAGTTTTTTTTATGCAAGCAAATAAATTCAGCATTGTGTGAAATAAAGATCAAGGTTATCTGTGGCAATTTAGAAGGCAAAGCCTGGTCCTTAGTGAACAAAACAATGCATTCTTCTAATTTGAACAACTGAACATGTGCTTTCTTAGAAATGCAAGAATTATTCAGCTCTCTTAAACATGGATTAAATGTTCTGGTTTCTTTGTGTGATACTGATATGTTTGCATTGCACACTGGTCAACTACAAGGACTATTTGAATAACTTCACATTGTTTATTAATGTTGGAATGTCTGATGTAACTTTGTATGCATGACTGTTTGCAGGACTGAAGTGACAACGAAAAAATAATAAATTCATTCACCCTTTACCTAGACTCTTCATTTTAAATATTGTAGACTGTTAGACTAAAGCTGATTTTGCAGGGTCTGGAAGGTGACAGCATATAGAAAAGCACACTAACTACAAACATTGCCAATGATTCAATTAGTTTCCTCTCGTCTTACTGAGATGAAACAGACTTTGAAGAAAATCTAATAACTGTCCCATATCACATTTTGTCATGCACCAGAGGGTTATGAATGATAATGTAACAGTTCAGGGGCTGCAATCCAAAATAAGCACAACACAAGTCATTTCTTCATGTTATAGCACACTGTTGGACACTGTAAGGCAAATAGCCCTCGAAATGTATGTGAAAAGATCTTTCTTCTGTCCTGTTGTTATATCTGCATATTTCTGTGACTCTCCTGATGTTAACTGAGATTTTGATTTTAGTCATAACATCTTTTGTGTTGTCTGTTGGCTCTTTGTGTTTTCTCTAATCCTCTCTCCTCTCCCTTCACTCTCTGAACATTGCAAAACAATTAAAGGGGCAGAGTGTCTGATGATACCTTTAAGGACTTTTCTAGTCCCTTTTCCTTAAAGGTATTATTGGTTACTTTGGGCTCTAAGCCATGAAGTCTTCAAATCATTCACTTGCCAATTACTACACTGTCTTTGTCCACACATCAGATAGCATAGGGGTCAATTTACCTGATCTTTATACACTTACACTAGATTCATGCAAGAAGAAAATAAAGGACTACGCAGGTTTTAGGACCATTTTACCTGTTTACCTGTAGAACCTAGACATTAACACATATACAGTATAATGTATGGGTCAGCAAGGGGATTGCATCTCAAATATTAAAGCTGACTATGAAGTTCAGACGGGCAGTTTTGTGTAGGAAACACTGGTTAGTAGCATTCACCGAAAAATAAACTGGGACAGCATACTGGATTATTAAAAAAACTAACACTTAAAGACATTCTAGTTATTTAATTCAGCTTTTCAGTTGTTTTAAAAACATTGTTCACATGAAGCACCGCAATGATGAACAATGATGATCAGCAGTTGGTATGCAGGTGCAGATTCATTATACAGATATCAATGTTATTTGTGTAGTATCATATTTCCTCTTTCCTTTGGTCCTCATGTCTCAAATACTCTATGCTTCCTTTCTTTCCAACAATCTCAGGCTCTTTTTTTCGCTCCCCATCTCCACCTCTTTCTCATACTTTTCTCCCTCCTTCGGTCATATACTCTTCCTTCTTTTCTACTCTCCATCCTGTTCATCTTAGTAGGCTCGGTTTTGTGTCTCAGGGATCTCTATTGATCCACCAAGCAGCAGGGAGGCCAGAATAGAACAGACACAGCAGGTTGGCAGCAAGGTGAGTGACAGGTCAATCCATTTGTATTTCTGTGTGTGCGTGTGTCTGTCTGTCTGTACGAATTCTTCAAAGGTTGCCCATTAGACACAAATAAAGACCAATGAAGGGACCCTTGCAGATATACAGTATATATTGTGTGAGCATATCCCTCAGAGCAACCCTTTCACATACATATAAATACATACCCCAATGATGCTGAGTCCTTTGAGGTAGTCCATCCGTGGCTGGGCCTGGGGAACACAACCTGCTACTACCACCTTTTTCTGCTGTTCCTGGGCTTTTCTGTGTGAAGAAATGCAAACAAAAAGACAGATGAAGGGATTAATATTAGTAGATTATGTGGCATTTTTTCACCAACACTCTGCATAATTCCAGCCAAATGTTATTGATTTCACTAAATGAGAAAACTTTAATACAAAAGACAGCTGGTCAGGAGGTCAACCTCAAATTCTAATGGTTTTGCACTGGCCACATGTGACCATCTGTGTGCATGTAGAAAAGGAACTTCACTGTAACATTTGTAAGGCTACCATATGGAAATAGCAATATTCAATGACACTCAAGGAAAATGAAAACGTGCCATATAACCTCCAAATGCCAAACAAGTAGCAGATACTTCTCAGTCAGTTATGGTCAATTTGGCCACAAGGGACACAATGTTTGCAAAAGTTTCTCGCTACAAGGAGAACTTGTTTGTTTTCCCCAGTGGCATGTAAGCTATTCCCTCATGAAATGTCCATGAGAGAATTGAGAAGGATTTTCTCAAGGTAAATCCCATGGAGCTATGGTTCAGTATGTGTAACTAAAATAGTTAGATAGGTTAGTTTGTTATGTCTGGTTATCAAAATGAGGTATAACTGAGTTTTTTCTAAAATTTGGTTTGAGCTGAAAGCCATTATGTCTAGTATGGTAAAGAATAAAGATTACTAGTTTAGTTATCATCTTTTTCCATACTCGGGTCACATGAAAACAACTGAAACATCTCAATCTGCTAATGAGGGCCACAAGATGTGAATGAAAGGACTGAAATAAATCTAGTCAGTGACCTTTTGGTTAAGAAATATTGTCAAACTAATCCAATAATTTGGACTGACAATGTCCCTTTAAAAACATTTAAAGGGACATTGTTTTTGATAACTAATGTTAAGTACTCAGAGTTCTGTCATGTCATATTATAATCATGATCAACACAGAGGCTAGAGCTCAGCAAGTCACAGCTTGGGCTCTACATCTACCACTGAGAAATCACAAATTGTTTACACATGGAGGAAGAGCTGGTTGATATATGAGCATGAGAACAGCATGGTCCAGGTCCCTATATGACCAGGCCCAGAAGCCAATATTAGCCCAGCGTTACCCTATGTGCCACCCTACTACTCTTTAATGTCTCTGGAGCCAGACTGTCAGTATGTGCATTTGATGTCATAAGAAACAGTGGGTTTCATGAAAAAGTGTGCTACATTGTACAAGATGTAGTTAATACATACTGTTAAGTCATAGTACAATATATTGTGTGCACTTATATGTGTGCAGGCAGATGAGAGGAAGAGAGAGGTTTACTGTGACAGGTGTAGCAGTGCATCAGTACAGCCCATGTCTCAAAGTTTTGATGAAAGTATGAGTAAAATATATTTATTAAACACATCAGATGAAATTCACAATATCATTTTTCTGACAAAACAGGCCATCATGACCCACAGGCACCACCACATGGTAAGGAATTGAGACTTCATAAAGATGGGAGACAGTGCAAGAGCATCAGCAGGCTACTGATCGCAAGCCAAAACACGGTTGCAAAATTGGTGATTCATCAATCTGTGCGGATGGCATCCATGAAGAAAACCTCGCTCAGAAAATGACACAAATCTGCTAGATTAAACTTTGCCAAGTGGCCTGATGAATATTGGCTGCACATTCTTTGGTCAAATTAAACCAAAATAAATATTTTTGGATCTGATGGGGTCCAGCATGTTTCCCGTGTACCTGTCCAGGACTACCACAGTGACTGCACAGTGCCAACTCTGAAAATTGGAGGTGGGAGTGTGCTAACATGAGTTGCATGAGTGCAAAAGGTTTAGAGGAGATTTACAGACTTCAAACTTGTAAACCCAAACACTGAATAAACAAAATGTCTCCCAGTGTCAAGAAGCTTAGCAGCAGAGGAATTTTCCAACATGACAATGATCCCAAACACACTAGGCTTTGACCAGGTCCAGCTGAGCTAAGCTTTGTCCAAAAAGTCGCAAGATTTGTTGCTAAGTGCTTTTTTGAAAAAAACTCACTAAAGGTCTCTGAAAAGTTGGTAAATGTAGCAACAAAAAGCCTACGTTGGCAAAACTGTCTTCAAACACCCCCCTGATGACGTGATAGAGAAAGAGTTATGGCCAAAGGGGAAACTCAAACAATCAATCAATTGTGTAACTTCATCACTCAGTCAGTCAATCATTTTCATTTACAGGACTGGCCCTGCTGTTGCAGTCCAGCCAAAACTCACACAAGAGTTTTTAAAGAGGGAAAGAGGGAAAACAATGACTTGGCCAAGTCTTTCCTCTGAATTGAATCCAATAGAAAACCTTTGGAGTATATTAAAGTGGAAGGTAGTACAACAAAACCTCTTCAGCAAAGAGCAGCTAAACAGGATCATCTGTGAAGAACAGCAGAACATCTTTCCACAGATTTGATCGATGTCATCCACGACCAGAAGGATCAAATCTGTCATCAATGTAAAAGATCAATATACAAAATATGAAAAAACTAAAAGAATAGAATCTCAATAATGAAGGCTGCACTGATTTTTATTGTAGCTGGTTCTTAAATATGACCCTTTCATTGTAGTTTAATCCGTCAAACATTTCTATTTTCAAAATAATAGGCCTAATTCCTCTGATTTGGCTAAAAACAAATAAACTGTGTATGGACTGGATTTATAATTACTTAATTTTTGTGATATTAACTAGAGGTGCATTCGGTTTTGTTGTATAACTATATAAGACAGTGTGAAGTGATCACTGGAGAGAGTACACAGGGGTAAGGTATTTTAAAATCACTCATTAGAAATGAAAGGAAGAATCCCATATTCAAGATGATTTGAATTAAAAAGGGCTGGGCAGATAGTAAAATCGTGTAGCTAACCACAAGGAGGAGGTTAGGAGTGTGTGTGTTTGAGTGTGTGTCTGTGTGCATGCAAATGTACTGTATGCGAGTCTGTATGTCACCTCCAGTTAGTGGCAGTGAGATTTGAGACACTCGGTCTGTCTGACAAAGGCTTTTGGAAAAGCTGCCCAGACTCCGCCATGAATCTTTAATAATGAAGCCTCCTGACAGCTGGAGCGGGAGAGGGAGGGAGGGATGGAAGGGGGGGAGGCATGTAAGTGAGGGAGGAATCGTGGGAGGACCGAGGAGGAGCAAAGAAACTGGATGCAAACTGTCAGTTGTGTTTTAATTCAGACTGTGTTTGTATTCTTCAGCAAAACAAAGACAGATCGTGATGGGGGGGGGGCAAGGAGAGAGAAAGGTGAAGGCAGACAAACAACTATTCAAAGCCAGTTTACACTGTCATGTGAATGAGGAATGGAGAGATAGATGAAAGGTAAAGTTGGTGAGAGATGAGTGGAGGGATAAAGGGAAGAAAGATGAAGGCAAATGCTGAAATGTTTTTGTTTATGATTATTTTGATTATTCTGAGCTGTTTGTATTATTCAGGGTTATTTTAGTCTCCTCATCTTTACTTCTTAAATCTAACTCTTTATCCACACATAAATGTTGAGCAAGTAACAAATCACTTAAGATGCCAAAAAAAGATAAAACACAAAGAAAGAAGACGGTCTGTTGGACATGATGCTTCAGCACAGACTAAAGCGTTTTAACAGCACATTCAGAGAAACTGTACTTCCATTGATCCCCAGAAATACACACTTATATTGTACATGTGCTTTCAGGCCTTTCCCCATTATTATAGAAGGTAAGGAATAATATTCACCCACTACAACACTGACAGAGGCAGAGAGGTTTGTAGCAGTAGAATATCATGGCACTAGTAAATACTTAAAGGTGGAGAGATGTAAAGTTTCACGACTGGGAGAGGTGAGACAGAGGAAGCCAAAAAAGGCATTTATCTTTTTAGAGTAGCTTGTTCTCCCCACACTGTTCCCCATGAAGAACTCAAACTGGCATCACTGCACACACAGACACACACACACAGCAGGGGTGCGTCTGCATAATTCACACCGTCTCCTGCCAAAATGCGCCAAACGTTCCTTTAATGCGCTACTTGCTCCCCGCCCACAGACTCAGAGTCCTAGCTGACACAGCGAGTAAGCAGACAGCGCCTGATCCGTCGCCTCGGCGCCCCAGGGGGAACAGGCCAATCACGTCGCACACAGTTCCTGGATGGGATGAGATGGAATGGGATTATGCGATGCAGTTGCCGTGGCGATACTTTTGAGCCCGACTGAGCGCTCGCTGCCAGTGACCCGGACCAGAGCAGATGTCCCCCGAGATCAGAGGACGAGGTGTGCTAGCACGCGCATACACACACATTTTCCTTGGCTTCATGGCACCTTGCCCTAAATCTCTGCGCCCCCACCTCTCAACTCCGTGCTCTCTATAGCCTCAAGACCACACACTCACACCCACACACATGCTCTGAACATACTGTACATATACATACCAATGGTCACGGATGGCAATGGCAACAGCGTTCAGTAGTCTATGCATACATGTATGACCTCTGTGTTATATATGTATGGTAGGGAGGGCTGTGCTGTACATACTGGTTTTTAACAGCTGAGTGGACACAGTGAATCAGTCAAATTAGACCAGACTAAATGTCCAACTGAATTGATCAGGTTGACTTGGAGAAGCCCCTTGCTGTAAATATGACATTAAAATAACTCTAGGCATTCACATGGACCACAGTGCATGACCTAAATACAGGCCTTTTCAACTTTCTCAGAACAAAACTTGAAGTGATGACGTCCATCCTTTGTGGATTACGGCAGTCTTCTATAGTGCCATTTATGTGACCACAGCCGAAATATAGTAACATCATCTACACGCCATAATGATGATGTCTTCACAACTGCTAGACACAATGTCTCACATCCTACAAAATATTACCAAAATTTCCAATGAAGCCATTCTTGGTATTTAAATTCATTCTTCTTCTTAGACTTTTGTCATTCTATTTTCAATATAGTAAGTGGTGTATTGTATAAAAAAAAGTCAATTCAGTGTCCTAACGAGGACATCTCTGTGACTGTGTGTGTGTGTGTGTGTGTGTGTGTGTGTGTGTGTGTGTGTGTGTGTGTGTGTGTGTGTGTGTGTGTGTGTGTGTGTGTGTGTGTGTCCGTCCTCTCAATGACTCTTCCTGCTGCTAAACACCTTCAGCCCTATACAGAAAGCAACATCGGGGAGGGTGAGCTCATTACACACACAGAGCTAGCCATATGCTGCATAACAAACATGTTGCTTAAAGGATGAGGTCATACTGATAAGAGCAGAGAGGAAAGGTTGTGTAACTGAGATGTACAGATCTACACCATGGGTACCTCTGCATGTCGCTTAACACAACATTTGTCTAGAACAACCTCTAAATGTCATTGTTTTGATTTACTTTGGTTCTACAGCAAAAGCACTGCATTAAAATTTAATCTGATATAACTGATACATTCTTATTATATTCCCACTTTCTCTACCCTTTCTTTCTCCTCTGTCTCTGTCTCCCCCTCTCATATTTCCTATGTCCTTGCTCCTCAGTCTCCTCTCCTATCCTCCCTCATCCTCTCATCTGCACTCTTGACAGTTGTTTCTGGCTGAGTTGACAGCAAGCCAGCCAATCAGCACACTCCTGACCTCTCTGCATTAGCATAAGCAGCAAGGGACAAGGTTAAGTACCCATCAAGCTTCAGTAATTAAGATGTGAGGTGGTGTGTGCACTGTGCATGATTGTGTGTGAGTGAGAGAGAGATGGACTAAATGTATTCAATCTTCCACTTCCAATATTTTCCACTTCCACAAACATCTCCTTCTTATACAACAGTCCTGCACTTGGTCAATGTCCCAGTTTCAATTCCACCATGGCTGTTACAATCCAATACAATATTTTTTACTTACTTACTTTTGATCTACCGAGGAGACAATAATGTATGTTTATTTGTTTAATGTGTTATTCATTTCCATATTTATTTTCCTGTGTGTTCCAGTCTAGCAGCAGCCGCAGCAGTAGGAGATGCCTCTCTATCACTGGCTGACAGCCCAGACTGAATGAATGTGAAGAAAACATCCTCTGTTAGTCTAATAGAGAATGCAGCCTCTCCTCTGCGAATAAGTGTTCTGGAAAAGTTTACTAAAACAACTGTCAAAATACAAACAGTGTAAATAAAACAGCAGCTAACTCTGGGCTTATGTGATCTGACTGCCGACAAACAAAACTAAGTAATAGCTGTTAATGTACCAGACTAGGGGCGTCTGAGAATTGTAGCTGGAAGGAAGAAACTGAGAGAGAGAGAGGAAGAGGAAGAATGGCATAAGGGTGATAGACAGGAAACTGTCAGAAGGACATCTTTATAAACAGGTAACAAGCAGAGAGAGGAGGAAGCAACGTAGTTGTGAGTGCAAAACAGGAAGTAGCTGTTGGTTAGAAGAAATAAAAGGCAAGGAAATGTAGCATAAAGCAGAGGGAGAGTCAGTGAAAGTCTCTCCGTCCCATCAAGCCCAGTGTATTAACTTCCACCTTCTAATGTTTCTTTCATTATGACATCCTGTCTGAGACTAAGCAAGAAAACAAAAGATACAATCTACCTTAGGGGGTGTGACAGAAAAATATTGTGATTAGAGGAACAAAAGATGTTACTAAGAAACACCTTCATATTGAAACTATTATGATAAAAAAATACTTTTTTTGCAAAACACATCCATCCCTGTTTGGTGCCATATGACAAAAATGGTTAACTGAAGTCACTTTTTATGTCCTCTGAATATATTGTATATATTTTATTTGTTTATCTGTAAGGGATACTGGACATTAATCAACAATGATATTTTGAAAATATTAATGTAAATGTGGAGAACAGCTTAAAAGCTCATTTGCACTTGCAGACCAAGACAATTTCCAAAAAATGTCTGTAATACCTGTAATAACACACAAAAGGAAAAGGTCTAAATTTGAGGCATGCATCTTTTTAAAAATCTAAACAGTGGAATATGTCAGGAGGAAAAGGAAACAAGGGAGTGAGAACTAGTGAGTAAAAGGAAGTAAAAAACACAAACTGCCAAGAGCAGAGAGCTTCAAGATCACCAAGTGGGGAGAGGGAGAGGAAGGATGACAAAAGGAAATAAAGGAGGAGGATGAGAGCTCGGAGATTGTGATTGAGGGATGAGAGAGGGGGCGAGAGGTAAAGCTTTAGAATCCCCTAGGATCTATGTCTTTCTCTTGCACACACATCAGCTGCTGGTGTGTGTCATGGGAAACCAAGGGCTGATGTCCTTAAAGAGAGACTGAATGAGAGAAAACCTGAAATTAAAACATCTAAAACAAAACAAAGAAGAGCAAGATAAGAAATAGAAGAGGGAAGAAAGGGGATGTCTAATTCAATCAATACAAGATAATTACATGAAAGCAGGTCTATAAAAGTGAGTTGTGGTAAGTGATGTCCAAGACAAAATAGATTTGGGCAGCCTAAGTACCTAAGACAAGTTGCAAAGGCCTGATGGCCTCTCTGGGTTTTCAATCTACATTTTTAAAGACTTCGATAGTAGCAGAGAGATCAAGACTAATCTGGATTACCATGACCATAACCATGCCCCAAACCACATGAAAACACAACCATATAGAAGAAAAAAACCTTTGAATTTCAGTTCTCCACCTTTATTGCCAACGTGGTTAATAAAGGCATTCACGTTAGAGCTGCGTTTTACAGGATACAGGCAATCTGTTGACCAATCAATACGCCTATAACATGGCTAGTTTATGACTAGCTCACATGGCCTACGGGTATATCAGAGATAGAATGCAGCCCAATTGTCAACAGGGGCCTAGTAAAGGCCGGTCAGAGGAAATGCAAGGCTTTCAGATTATGGCCTTTTAAAAAAATGCATCACACACCTGCCCGGTGCTGTGAAATAGATGACATCTGTCTTGTAAAAATGAGTGGAATGTGTGATGAATATTGCATTACTGCAAATGAGTTGTATTTGTCGCTTGAATGGTCCATAATAGAGAAAATGCTGACAAAAAAAAAGCATGAGGAATGGCAAAGGCCCAGACAAATATTCAGACACACATATGTGCAGGGAATTGCATTAGAGATGAGCACTTGACTGAACCATGAAGAGGGGAACCCCAAAGCTGAATCCTGCTAGAAGTCCCATGAGTCTCATCTCTAATGCAAAGTCCTACTACTATGGAAGAGGCCATTATGGGACAATGATAAGGGAGCTACACCTCAGCCTGAGGTTGTTGTGGAGAAACTGCTGGGTGAAGAGTTCAGGGGGGGGGAAACAAATGCACACATAAATATGAGATTAAATGTTCACTGTGTAGCAACCAGGAATTATCTTCCAAAACAACATCACATGCTTCATGTCTGCAGGAGGTCACTCTGTACAGATTTAGATTTGGAAGAATAGAGGAGGTCTTATGTGTTGACCGCTGTAGATTATAGATGGTGTGTCCCACAAACAAACCGCCTAAATGAGGAGTTTTGTCATCCTTTTAATGTAAACGAGTAAAACACACACATAGCTTGTATCTGGAGCACTGGCACTTGTGCATTAGTGTGGCAGCCTCAGTCTCGGACTAAACAGGTCATGTCACAGGGCACACACAGGCATTTATCATTCAGAGCCACAGCCACTCCCCATGAGGCCTTTCACCTCTGTGTGAATCAATCTGAAAACATATGAGCGTGTGTGTAGGCACACAATGCATTTTCTTTCCTCTGTGCGTGTGTGTGTGTGAGTGTGTGCACAGTGCATGTGCATGTCGGTGTGTTTATGTGCAATTATTATGATCCAGAAGTGGAAACTAGGGGGGAAATCCAGGCTAAGATGACAGGGGTGAGAGGACATTCCTGGTTGAATGAATCCACACAAAATTAGTCCAAGCATAAACAATCATGATAGGTTTCAAGGTTATAAATTATTACAAGCAAGGGTTTGGAAAAGTGGAACAGCACATGCTCAGTGACCTGAAATGCATCAACAATCTTTGCAAATCAACATTTTCTTTTATTTTTAGACAACACAAAGATAAAATAATCTTCACCTGTAAAACTGTTAATATGTCCTAAAGACTCTTGACAAGTGGTGTGTTGTGGTTGTGTTGTGGTGATTAAGACAGATATTGAGCACATACGTAAAGACTACTTCAGAGGTAGTGAGTGCCTCAAGTTTGCAAGTGTCTAAAGTTAAATTAAAATTGTATTGTAAGATGAAATATAATATGTACTGGGGACAGGTAACAATAGCATCATAGCATCTGAGGAAAGGTACTGTGGTTTGAGATAAGACACTGAGCAATATCAGTGTACTTGGGTACAATGTGATCTAGTTTCCATAAAGTAGAATGTGAAGAAACACCAGAACGAGTGTACAGTGTATGAATATATGTATTCACAACAGCACTGTATACACAACTCCACAGTTGCATGCTTTGCTGCGGTGTGGTGTGGTGTGGCATGGTAACATTCGTTCCAGTGTGCACTCACAGCAGGAGACTGGCCTGTGATATCATGGCTTGGCCTCAGAGCAGCACCAAACCACGACAGCCAGCACACTTAACTGAGTTGTGTTTTTATGGTTAATTCACTGGCCTAATGTGTGTGGTCAGTGCACTGAAGAGAAAGCATCATTCCTAAAAGATCTGCTATTTTTATCAAAAAGGACTTTGTAGATCCTGTATAAGCTGCTAATCAAGACAATTTGGGTTTTAGCTTTGCTCCAATTTTTCTGTTTTTCTGTATTTTTATCAAACAGATTGTAAGATTGTTTTCTGATCCTTTCTCCGTTGCTATCACAGCTATAAATATGTAAATAAGTAATAAACATGTAAAAACTAAAGTTGTGAGCTTTTTTACTTCTAAATGTTAAAACTACAATAATTGCAATGCCTATTTACACACATTTGCTAGTGTGTATGCATGTGTATTGCATATTTGTAAACTACACATCTATGTTTATGCGAGTTGGTGCACTGTGAGTTATTCATGATATGTGAGCATGCATGTGAAAGCAGACATGCGAGTACATGTACAGTACGTACGCTTTGGGACTGTGCAGACTATGGGAGTCTCATTATAGAGTTGCAAAGTCTAAGCATCTATTCAGCCTGTTAATTTCCCAGCTGAAGTCTTTTCCCACTCACAGCCTGAAGTGGCTGCACGAGGCCTCATCAGTCCCTCTAAAAGGCCTTCTCATTTAACCACAGTGCCTTATTTATTCTAAATAACATTCCTTTAAAAGCCAAGGATGCAGTGTGCACAAAGCCAACTGTCTGATTAAATTGCTAAGCAGGACCCCCTTACTTGGTAAAAAATTAATTTATGGAATGTTTAAAAAAGGATTTTTTCCCCCCCTACACACACTCTTCTCATCTGAGTCGACACCAATTAAAAGGAGGATTCAAGGTAAGGTTCATTACATTAGAAAAGAGAAGTGAAGGGGGGGTAGTTAGAAGAAAAAGAAGAAAAAAGGCTTTACAAAATGAGAAGGTGATTTTTAAAATACACTAAGCTTGTTAGAGGGATGGTGAACATTTTTCTAGTTGGCGATGAATACAGCTGCCTCAGTCTCTTTTGTTGAGCCACATTTGTTACATCTCTCTCTCTCTCTCGCTCTCTCTCTCTATTTCACATTTTGAACTAGTAAACATCATTTTCAATAAAGATCTAGGCTCTGTGGTCTAAACATACAAAGAATGTTTTATCAGACCTGAGTACTTAAGTCACATTAATGATACATTTATATGTTACATTAAAATATTTTTAAGACTGACCATCCAGTTTCTGTCTACACGGCATTTAAGTAGATATAAATACAGAGGTGACCAGTGTGTTGAAATGCTTATTTAACACCATGTGCACTGCACTCATGTTCAATTACACTTGCAGAAACAGGAAAAAGATTTTTTTTTTTTTAAATCTTAAACTAGAGTACAGAAGTAAATGAACCTTTGTAAGGATAAACATAAAGCTGATTCTTACTGTAAAAATTCCTATAATTTTGCTTTATAATAATCAGCGAGCCCTTAAAACTGTTTCAAACTGGATGTACGTTAGATTTTTATAGAACGTTCACATGGAAAAGGACACTGCTACCACACTAAGATGTGAAAACCTTTTGTAAAGAACATTTATAACTAGCACATAATATTATTATTGTTAGTACATATAAGTTTGGAGATGTAAGGGTGAAGCTTTTGAAAACGTGGAAACGTCAAATTCTATAATATCAATCAGGAAGCTCTACAGCTTCAGAGGCTTTGAACACTAAGCAAAACACTGGGTGAAAACAAAGTTTACAACACATGTGCCTAGCTGGTACCTTATGTGACATGAACACACAGCCAGACACATACATGTACAACAATTTAATCCCAAGTCACTGCTAAACCAGTGATATTCAGGAAGCCAGGGTATGTACAGTAGCCTATATGCCACATGTGGCCTTGTTCCCCACAGCAATTTTCCTTCCTTCCATATCCAGCTATCTGCCTGTCTGTTTGCAGCACCTCAGAGGTTAAGGACTGCCCCGGGTATACTGAGGCACTGACCCACGCACTCCGTGCCTTACAGAGGTTGGCATGTGTGTTTATTTTTGTGCATCCATCATTCTTTGCACATATACTGTATATACACCTATGGCCAAGCTGTAAGCCTTGGGCTTTTGTCACTCTAAATACTGTTTGGTGAAACTGCTTCTTTGCTGGTATGCAGCACCCAGTCCCTCCCCTGGTTATATAAAATTAGAAACAAGCCCTCGTAAATGAAGTTCAACATGCTTTGCTGAGAGCATCTTCGAGGCACAAACGTGCGTATCCCCCAAGATGCTGCAGATAAATACAAATGCACAAAGACAACCACACACATCAACACGCAATATACAAATTCAAACATACTGTATACATGTTATTTTCAAGTAAGTTTACCCCTCATACAGAATTTCATGACCATTTTCTGATTCAACTTCTTTATGTTACCTGTTTCTCCATTTCTCTTTTCCCTGCATCTTTCTCTTTTTCAGTGTTGACCAACCATTCATGCTGTCACCTGCTCTACTCCTATCCTTCCTCCTCAAGTGTGCATCACTTCTAAAATTCCCCCTCAGGGTTTAAGCATAAGGCATGCAAAGGTCAAAAGTTCTTACTGTCATCTTGCATGACTTAATGTATATCAAGCATGTCTCTACACTTTGACATATGCATTCTGGAAGTGACATCTATTGAGAGGGACTTTGAAAGAGTGTCTGTATCTTCATCAGTGTGTATGCGTTACTGCCCAAGTTTCTCAAATAATTCTGCTGTCATTTGTCACCCTGAAGGTGCATGGAGCAAGAACACACTCATTCAGAGGAAGGAGAGAATGTCATCTTTTATAACTTGCAGCTAGTATAAAGTATCCCAGCAGCTCAGTAATTTCCAGGTCAGCGCTTGTTTAGCTAACACCAGCTGAAAAAGCCTCTGGGATCGTCAGCTAAAAAATACAAGACCACAGCGGAACAGGGAAAATGCCAAAAGCTTACAGGTGCTCCTCTGGAGAACACACACACCTCTCTCCTGTCGTTGGCCTTTTCTCTCTTACAGTTGAGCATTATGAATAAATGATTAGGCATGTAAAAACAGCTTGTTGAAACAGACGTGAAAGGCTTTCAACTCTGTGTGGGTCAACCTGTGTGTGTGTGCATGAGTACATAGTGAATATGCATTTATGTGATTTGTGTGTATGCCAAAGTTTGCTGTGTCCACAGTGTATTTGTCTCTTGGTGAATAGGTCTCGGCTGATCATGTTTCAGCGTTACAGGGTTTGGTTCAGTGTCAAATCCCTCTGTGTGTAACTAAAGATACTTGATAGGAACACGGCAGCTGGTGTGCTGGCTGCTACACACACACACACACACACACACACACACAGACACACCTGCCATCTGAGTCAGTCAGTCTCTCAGGCTTTCTCACCCTCTTACACGCACACAAACACACACTGAATCAACTAGTCCGAACATGAAAGATGGATATGACTAAGCCAAACTGGGAAAACAGAACCACAGTCAGAGAAAAGAGACACTCTAACATTACTGTCCCTGTCTGAGGCAGTTTGACTGAATTTGAGAGAGAGAGAGAGAGAGATGGGGCAGGGAGGGGTTGAGCAGCAGGTGTTGTGTGTGTGTGTGTATGTGTTTGTGTCAATACAGGTGAACAGAGGGTCAGTGCACTAGTCTCCATATGCCATCTGTCAGATCGACAACATCTCAAACTGACATTTCCCTACATTAAGTACACAATGTTAAACCACCAAGATCTCAATCCAGTGCATTCACCAGAACAGTTATATTTAACTAAATGTCAAGTTTTCACAATGTTTAAATGTATTCATTTATTTATGGAGACATGAGAAAAGCAGCAAATCCTCACATTTGAGAAGCTGGAACCACAAAATCTGTGGTGCTTTTGCTCAATTACACGGTGTATAAGATGAATCACTCATCATATTTTTTGCTAATTAACTTTGTGAGCCAAGTAACTGATTGAACCACTAATTGTTTAAGCTAATAAAAATACTTCCTCTCTTCAGATATTCCCGTGTATACAGACATAATTCAAGATTCATACACCAAGCAGCTTGGAGCTGCCCTGTGCAACAACAATCTTCATCTGTAATCTACTATGATTATGTGTTCATTAATAGGATGCATATCAAAATTTCAGACAGTCTTGTCACCATAGAGCTTCCCTTTGATCAATCAAAACGTGCATGAACAAGCTGCTGAGCTGAAAATCACAACACTCACATCAAGAAACATACATCACTCCACATCTTCCATCATGAGCTCATTTAAGTAACAAACCTCAGTCAGCTCGATTCAGCCCTGAACTCCATCTCTCCTCCAATCCTCTTCTTCCCCTCCCCATCATTCTCTTTCTCCCTCTCTCTGTTGCAATGCAAGTCCTAATGAGGGGCTAATGAGATTCACAGTCCTTTTCTGAATCAGATTTCAGTGAATTATGTATAAAGCTTTTGAGTCTTTGCTTTAAAATTACACAGGTGGTCTGTGTAGCAACATGATACCAACAGCACAGTGACAGTGCTGATTTTTTACAGACATCTTAGTATGCTGTTTGTTTCAAAAATATTAATTGCTTTTTAAGGCTGTTATCATTTAAACAGGAAATCCAAAGTAATTTAATAATTTTAATATACAATTAAAAAAATATCCTTCAGATTTTAGCTATTAAATGTCTTTGTTTGTTTGGAATACTTTAATGAAATGCTCGACAGGCTTTTTAATTTTGGTGCTGGTGCAATCCTGATAAATCATTTCTAGACACAACCCAGATGTAACTTGGGGCTTGCAGACTCTCAGAAATTGGCTTTCAAGAGGAGACCTGTTGACACATCTATACATACAACAGCGTACAGCAATATCTCACTGGCCCAGGTTCAGGGACCTGAACTGTGAAACAAAAGACAAGAGAGAGAGAGAGAGAGAGAGAGAGAGAGAGAGAGAGAGAAATGACATGGCAAAAGGTGGAAACATTAAGGTGAAAGATGAGAAAACTAGAGTCACCAGAGTGTGTGAGGGTGCAAAAGTGGAAGCTAAGTGAGGGAGAGAATGATAGACAGAGAGAGGTAATGGTGTGACCTTGTGAAAGCCTGCCATCGCCTGCTGGGAGAAAAATTACCTGCAGGAGATAGCCAGAGCACCTGAAAACGCATCAGCATCCACCTCTCTCTACCCTGTAGCTCCACTTCACTACCTCTTTAACTACTCCCAAATGAGGAATATGTTACTTGCTCGAAATAACTAAACTTAATTAAACTGGAATAGAAATGACTCTGGTGGGTCCTCTGCTTTCATTAATTAGGAGCGAAATAACCTCACTCTCATTTACTCCTACATTTCATCCATCTTTTTATCTCTCTTCTTCTCACTCCTTCCTACCTCTCCTCCACTGTAATTTGTCTTCATCTATCTCCTTAGCTGTAAATTTGATTTAATTTGCCTTATTACTGCAAAATTTGAGAACAGTGTTACCAAGGATTCAAGGTCATCAGTTTTGCATTAAATTTGTTTTATGCTAAGGGGGGACCACAACACATAGTCTCATCTTTAACAAGATAATCTCAAAAGCAAGTTGTGTGTGAATTCCTGTGTGTGTGTATTGGTAAGGTAAGCACTTGGCAAGTAAACACACAACTGTTACAGAAAATAATAGACTATGCATTGCTTTGTAATTTTGCTTTGTAATTTCATGTACATTAGTTACTAGTCTACTACAGGTCTATATGACTACACAAAAAGAACATTAAAATGTGTAATTATTTCAACAAAAACAGTATTACCATTCTTTGTCTTGGTCCCACAAAACAAATTCAAGCCAGGGACACCTCAACAAATCAAGCAAGGTATTTTACAACATAAGTCAAAATTCAACATAAGCCAAGTAATGTCAAGTTTTGCCATGTCTGATTCAAATGAACACACATCCACAACCTACTGTATATCAATATCAATATCTATTTTGCTACAGATCTCTCATCACACTGACTTGTTAAATTTATACTGCATATTTTAAAGTAGCAGTTGACTCAACACTTTGTCTGCACTCTTACATTAATCCTATGAGTGGTAATGCCTTACAGGGGCTATATTTAAGTCGAACGTGGTGGTGATAATGGTTGCTTGCCAAGAGCTACAGCTATCATTGTGTTTACAAGACAAGAGGTTAGAATACGCCCTCTGATCAGTTCTTCTTCAGCCTCTCGTGCTGAACTGAGGGCAGGTGGCCCGGGGTTAGCTGATTAGCATGCTTCAGTAGAAGACAATAGTGATAGAAATACAGGCAAAATTAGTTAACATCAGTGTTGCTTTCTGGAGACAGCTGGAGACAAGTGAAGGCCTGGATGACATTCCCTGATGGTGGAACAAGCTATTGAATGCTATCAGAGCAGCGACGCCCCTCTCTATCTTCAACAATCTATTTAAGGCTCATCTTTTCAAAGACCACCTTCTCACCTAACTAGCACTTACTATGCACTTTTGGTGCAAATTATCACTTGATATCCTTGCAGTTATTACTTACACCAAGGTCTCCTACTGCACTGATGTTTTACTGATGTCCCTCACTTGTAAGTTGCTTTAGATAAAAGCATCAACTACAAATCTAATCACACATTTTTTAAACATGGAAATACAAGTCTGTTATAAACAGCTACCTGTGATTTATTGTGCAGGCCTGGCAGTAACTGATAAGTCATCACTGCCTGTTTTGCTCCATCATCCCTCCATCTATATGTATTTGTTTCTCTTAGTGTATCTTCAATTTCTCTCCATTGTATCTCCCACTCATGTCCTATTTATCTACTCTATCAGCACTGTAAACTGTAAACTTTTTTCTATCTTCCAACACCATTTATATGGTGGAATTGGTGATGTTCAATCTCACAGCAGGAAATTAACTTCTTTGTCCACAGGCCACAGCACTGGTGCTGCTCCTCTTCCTCTCGGTGTTTAACCAAGGGACTAAAATGGAGGACTCTCAAACAATGGTTGGTTACCTGAAAAAAAAAAATTGAGTAGAGCAGAAACAACTTAACCACTGGAAAAAAATAACCACCTTCTGGCCGACATCTGGTTTAATTTGTCACCCTGGGCCCAAAACACCCACACACACAGGCATATTGGAGATTCACAAGAAGTGAGGAAACGAGAAAAAAATGAAATGTTAATGGTAAAAGACTCAACAGAACATGGAGAAAAAGGAATGAGTAAAGCAGGTGTTTCAGTAATGATGTGAATTTCTGAATTTAATCAAGCCCAAGTGTGTGTGTGTGTGTGCATGCAAGTGTGTGGACACGCACACCCATCTTCATTTCTCGCCTGTCACAATAGTGGCAAGAAGGGTCCTGGGAGGCAAAGATCCAGCCTCCCACATGCCTGAAGGGGAAAACGCACACTCACACAGATGCACAGGCACACAGGCCAGGGGTTATCATGGGAAATAACTTCATACCAAATGGAGCTTTTCATGCTATTCATTATTATTATCTGGCCTAAAACTCAACATAAACTGTACCTAAAACTGTAAAATGTGGCTCTGAAGCATCTAAATACCTAAAAAAAAAAAAACACACACACAAGGAGCAGAGAGAACTAAAAAAAAAAAAATACTTTTTTTTTACTAGACAATGCTATCTGGCATGTGAAGTGTTGTGTAAAAGGCAAAATATAGTAAAATTGCATTACAAAATTACCTGTAATCCACCAACAGCAAATAATGTAAAAATAATAAAATCATATTAATACAGCATATACACAATCTTACCAAGTAAAAGCAAACCCTCAATATGACCACTCTCTGCAGGTCTTCAAACACAGATGAAGACATATGGACCAAACACTAAGTCTCCCTGATCAATGAACCCCTGGTGTACATACACACACATACACACACACACACACACACACACACACACACACACACACACACACACACACACACACACGTATATATATGCTCAAAGCCCCACAAACACAGCCAGGTGATTCATCACTAGCTGAGGAGAGCATGACCCCCAAAACCTCTTAACTGACCTCTGACCTTTTCAATATG